>NC_053162.1:163784738-164007238 GCF_016835505.1 Polypterus senegalus
GTCAATGGACTATTGTGGAGTGGTGGCTCTGAGACTAGGGATCTGCCCTGTCAATCGGAAGGTTACCGGTTCAAATTCCATAAAACGCCAAAAGTGACTCCATTGGGCCCTTGAGCCAGGCCCTTACCCTGCAATTTCTCCGTCCTGGAAATGACATTAATCTGCATCCAGCCTTGCATGTAGGCCCTCGAACCTGCAGGGAAAAACCTGGTGGTTAGTAGCAGAATTGTCAATCCAGCCACCGTAAAAAACCTCACAGTGATCCATTCTATCTGAACTAGTGTGGTGCTGAAGTGTCACCTGTTGCATGGCTGCACTTGGGTTCTAATCTGGGATCCTCGCTCACTCACACTCTCTCTCTTGCTCGGCTGCTTGCTTGCTCGCTCTCTTGCTCACTTGCTTGCGCTCTCACGCTCTCTCTTGATCACACTCTCTGTCTCTCTAAACACTTTCTATACAATCACAATGCGCGTCATACACGGGGCAAAACAATTTTCCCTATTTTCTTTGTAAAAATTAGGGTGCGTGTCTTGTGGGAGCGTGGTACACGAGTAAATATGGTATAAACTTTACTTCATGATCTGCAGTATTTTTTTTCTTCAAGTTTTTTGTGGGTTCTTATGAATGAAAACCAACAACATATGCATCTGTTTTGGAGTTTTGGAGCCTAAAATTGCTTTTTTTAAAGATATTTTTAACCATATGCTAAAACTTTTTAGTGTCTTGTGATAACCTTGTCTTTGTTTTTTCATGGGCGCTGCCATTCTGAGTAAATGTGTTGAGAGTGTCCATGATAATTGTACCCAGAATATACGAGATGTGTATTATCAAGGGAGTAACTGTCACGCATGCATCTATGAAATATCCACAACTGCAGATTATTGTGGCTAGGTTTTTGCTCTGATATACGCTATCAACTTTGTGACCTCCTGTAGACAAGTGTGTGCCTTTCTTAATTAGGTCCTCTCCATTAAACTGACCCCAAACATCTCAGCGATGATCAATGGAATGGGATTCATCTGAGCCAAATTTCGTGTGATATAGGAAAGGCTCTGAACTCTGGTGTCAATGTGATATTTCATTTTTTTATTATTTTTAAAAGATTTGCAAATATTTCTAAAATCCTGTTATTCTGGAATATTGAGATTTATTTGATGAAGGGAAAAATGAATTAAAATGATTTTAGCAGAAGGCTGCACCATAACAAAATATACTTTCTGAAGGCGCTGTATATATGCCCACCCTGAGTGGCACACCATTCCATCACAGTACACCCAACAGCATTACAACTACAAAGCTTTATAATAGGGGAGAAAACTGGCATAACTCCCTTTATGGGAGAAATATTAATATGTCATCCAATCTTATCTTGCAGAACCTTAACATGCATTTATGTCTTTCAATTTAACTTTAAAAAGTATTTCTTCATCTCAAGTGCCCACCTAAAGCCACATAAGTAATTTATCAATGAGGTTTTATACAAGGGAGGTCTTCGGCTCTAATTCGCTCTTCTTCTACCCACTCACCATTTGGAATCATTGACTTCAATGACTGGTAGAATAAAACAAAGAGAAATTGTTTCAAGCAAAAGTCTTTCTAATTGTAACAACAAGCACATTATACATGAGCTTGAAAAGAAAGCCTGTCAAAATAAGTAATTTTGTTCAAACTGCTGGATAAATTTTCCTAATTGCCTAAGAGTAATGTTAAAGTACATGTAGTAAGATGCACCACAGCCCCATTTTAAATCTGTGGAATGCATTACAGCACTCTGCATTTCTATTTAAGCTCGACCCTGAACAGATCCCGCCAGGAACATGGGATGGGGACACTTGGCACCTTCTTATATAATACGCTACCATGGCTGTTTGTTTGTCTGTCCAGGATTTTAAATCACCTGTAGCTCACAAACTGTTTGAAGTATTGACCTGAAACTTGGTACACATATACTACGTGACGTCTACTATCTGCCTTCGGGGTGATGATTGACCTCCAAGGTTATTCTTCTTTTTATTTTATTTTATTGTAGAATCAACCAGCAGGGCAGCCGTGTGACGCATGTGTACCAGTTCTGTTCTCATCCCTACCACCTTCGCCGTCACTTTCCTTACCTCTTCATATTTTAAAACATTCTTGAGGCAGATTGAAGACTTAAGTGCCAACTTAAGTGAAAAATTAAGAAAAATGTACTAAGTAATTGCAACACAAACACTGACTTAATAAGTTTTAACGCAAAAAGATGTTGACGAAAGAAGAGAAGAAGTGGGCAACTAGGGTGGAGAAAAGAAGAGCTGCTCAGGAAGCAGCAAGCATATCAACCTCGAAACGAATGCTAAACAGAGACAGAGAAAGAAGATGAAAACTAGGAATGCTCAAGTCAAGTGGATTCAGTGCACGTTATTGAGCAGTGTGCTGTTACTGGTAATCAATGTAATCGATGATGTTGCAAATTAAAATGTGGGTCCCACTTCTGACCAGCCTCTCTGTGTTATTGTCAAAACTATTTATGCCTGCTCATTGACGACAGAGTTTTGGCTTTTTATCTGTTCTTTCAACCCAGTATGAATCCCCCCGATACACACACTTTTATCTATCCACCCTGTTATTCAGATTAAAATAAAAGACATGCTGGTTGGGTGGCCCCCATGCCCCTGAACTGAACAAAGCAGATTTGGGAATGGTGAGTTATTTTTTGCTTTGTAATATCAATGTCTACCTTGGGGGTTAGGACCAAACCCAATGAACCTTACAGCATTTGCTTAATATTTTTTAAAATCAATGCCAGCTTTTCTACACAAGTGGCCCAAGCTGCTGTACATTCTTGGCTGTTCGCTCCATCTAAAAGGCCATTACTGCATCAGGAGGTGGACGGCTGCGGCTTTGACTGCTCACTTTGCAGGCCTGTGGTGTCCCCACTTCTGATTTTACATTCTGATCATTTCTGACCTTTTCAGCTGTACCGAGGTGATAATTAAGTAATTCATCTGAATTTAATTGCTTAATGATAAGTCAAAGATTAGCCTCTTCGCAGGAGCAATAAACAAAAGACAAACTGCCCTCACCTTGTCGTCTTGTACATGAAAAGTTTCCTTAGCAAACAACTGTAGTGCTGCTGCGAAATGTTCAAAGTACAATTAAGTGAAACTTATAAAGAAGCAGCCAAAGAATGGGGATTGCTTAGGAATGTAGATTTAAAAAGTAGTATTACCATTCATGGCAGCAACAGCTCTGTAGCTCGATGAAGGACTCCATACTGTTTGTCTCTTTGCACTCTCTATAATTATAACATGTCTAACTGGTACCATGACCAGACTTCAGCTCCCTACGACCTGAAACTGGATAAGTAGGCTAAAAGTGGAATGGACTAATGGACAATGAATGTTGCTATCTTTAATCTTGACTCTTCGATAATGGCATGGAGTAGACAGTAAAATGTTATCAGAGTTATCAGAGGATAAGTGTAAAATGGAAAACAAGCAAAAATAACTTTTTTGATCTTTTGGTCAACAATAACTCCAAGGAGCAAAATGATAGGAGTGACGATGAAATGCAAGGTGGGTCCATACCAGAATGGTCTTACACCATTAGAAATAAACTTGATCCATTAGGATTAAAAGTCAAGACAGAGGTAAAGAATTTAGGGGTAATTATTGACTCTGACCTAAATTTTAAATCACATATTAATCAGATTACTAGGACAGCATTTTTTCACTTAAGAAATATAACAAAAGTTAGACCTCATATAACTTTGCAAGATGCTGAGAAATTAGTTCACACTTTTGCTTTCAATCGGCTTGATTACTGTAACGCACTCCTCTCAGGACTACCAAGAAAAGACATCAATTGATTGTAATGAGTGCAGAATGCGACTGCCAGAATCTTAACTAAGAAAAGAAAATCCAAGCACATCTCTCCAGTTCTGATATCACTACATTGGTTACCTGTGTCATTTAGAATTGACTTTAAAATACTGCTTAAGGTTTACAAAGCCTTAAATAATCTCGCTCCATCTTATATCTCGGATTGCCTTTCTCCTTACACTCCAAATCGTAACCTTAGATCTTGAAATGAGCGTCTGCTTATAATCCATCCATCTATTACCCAACCTGCTATATCCTAACTACAGAGTCACGGGGGTCTGCTGGAGCCAATCCCAGCCAACACAGGGTGCAAGGCAGGAAACAAACCCCAGGCAGGGCGCTAGCCCACCGCAGGTCTGCTTATAACTCCAAGAGCTAAACTTTAAAGAAGTGGTGAGGAAGCCTTCTGCTGTTGTGCACCTAAAATCTGGAATAACTTACCAACAGAAATGTGCCAGGCAATTACAGAGGAGCACTTTAAAAAACTGCTAACATCTCATTCCTTTAACATGCCTTTCTCATAGCTTCATTTTAGTTTAATCCTGATGCTCTGTATATTCAATTAATTATCAGTATCATTCATGATGGCTCCGAAATCCGTACTAACCCCTACTTTCTCAGCTGTTCTCTTTCTCGATCTGCACCACCACCACCTGATCAAAGCATCGTGCTGTCCCTATATTGATGAATTGAAGGCCAGAGGTCCACATGACCAACATCATCAAGTTCTTCTTTGTGAAGCCTGAAAACAATGAGGACTGATTGAGATCATTCATGTTATATTGAATGCCTAGAGGGGTCTGGGTGGTCTTCTGGCCTCGGAACCCCTGCAGATTTTTTTTTTTTTCTCCAGCCGTCTGGAGTTTTTTTTTTTTTTTTTGCTTTTTTTGTCTTCCCTGGCCATCAGACCTTGCTTTTATTCTATGTTAATTAGTATTGCCTAATTTTATTTTTTTTATATTTTTTTTGGTTTTATTTTTCTTTCTTCATCCTGTAAAGGACTTTGAGCTACATCTTTTACATGAAAATGTGCTATATAAATAAATGTTGTTGTTGTTTTTGTTACACAGCAGGAAAAAAAGTAACTCAAAAAGCCCAAGATGACATTAGTATCCAAAGATGTATGAAAGTTCATGCATTACGAGTCCTGAAACATAAACAGTACCAGTTAGAATCACAATACATGAATATAAATGAGTCAAAACAAGACATTAAATCACAAAACACTAAAGAGGCACTACGGGACAAAATACTGAAGCAACATCACTGGCAACCGACAGCTGCATTGTTAGATGTGCAAACAGCAAGCATGACTGAAACAGAGAAACAGCCTGCAGTATATACAAAGAAATATCTAATGATTTATATATATATGTATCTAATATACTGTATAATAAGACACTAAAGTCTGGGTATGTGTGTGTCCTGTCCCTCAGAGCCATCTGATTGGTCAGTTGGTCTTTGGTGGGAATGATCAGTTTGAGACACACAAGGAGAAGTAAAGGCAGATGAGCCCTGCTGAGAGAGTCGCCTTCAATGATGGAAGCCTAAAAGTGGTCAGACGGCAAGAAAGATGCCTTGAAAATAATGAGCGAGCTTGAGAAGCAGGCGTTACGACAGCGTTTCCCATCCTTTAAGTATTTGCGACCCGAGTTTTCATAACTGTTTTAATCGCACCCCCCTAACATTTTTTTGAAAGGAGCCCACTAATACCAATTTGTTTTTTTTTTAATAGATGTATATTTTATTATACCTACTTAACTTTTATTGATATTTATCTAACTCTATATTTATTTTTCTAGTATCAGAATGTAGTTTAAGCTCATTTGTTTTGGTTTTAATAGATGTATTTTTAATATTTTTGCTTCTTGTTTTCTTTTTTCACACCTTCTCGCCCCCCTTTTTGTGACTTTGCGCCCCCCTACAGTTTGAGAACCACTGCGTTATGTGAACACGTTCCAGAAGAGGGAGCACCGGTGAAGAGTGGTTCAGACACATACAAATGTAGAAGAAGTCACTGGAGGTACACACAGATAAAGAGATAGAAAATATTTTTAAATATTCTATGACCTTCTTTGACAGGTAGGATGACTAGTGTGTATATATTGTCACACATGTGAGCCAGCGGGTCACCTTCCAGGCTCACATAAGGTATGTAGTACCACCCTAGAATGACACTAACAGTCTTGTATGCTTTTTCCCTCAAAGCACTGAGAAACTGCCCCTTGAGGACAACAGAGCTGGAGAAGCCCTGTCCCTTCTGCAAGTTGTCCACAGAAGTTGGCGTCTCATTTGGACCTGAGAGTTCGACTGTCAGGGATGACTCCATACCAAGAGACAGAAGAAAAAGAAGCTAAAAGGTGATTAAATGTAACAGCCTGCATTGTCTTGATAGTACCATCATGCACCAGTTATGTTCAGTTTTGGTTTTTGTTTCCTAAATAAACAGGTTGCCATCCCAACTATTTTGGCACCTTCTCACTCATCTGCCTACTCTATCTTCATATATATATATATAGTGCATACATTGTAAAAAGAAATACAAACATAAATAATGGTTTGGGGTACCCTCAGGCAAACAAACTCCATATACTGTCAATCAAAAGATGATAAACATAAATTAACATGTGTTTACAAAATGTTTTCCCAGATGCGAGTATATAATAAACTGGATGAAGATGGTGGTGGTGCTGTTATGAAGGTGGTGAGGTGGATGGGTCAGGTCCAGGGGCCCCAGAACTGGAAGTGATATTATGTGCCTTTGATTTTCTTTATTTGGTTTCTCATTCTGCAGAGGGAAGGAGAGGAGAATAAGTCAATCTGTGGTTTGAGGTGGAATTACAAATTGACAGGCCCTAAAATTGTGTCCTAGGCATGTATTTGTGACAACATATTATATACATTCAGGTCAGCTGGGTGTTAGCAGAGAGTCATATCTTTTGCATGGGCCCGGCTATTTATTAGAAGGTCTTGTGGGGACTGCAGAGAGCGTAGAATTCTGACTCCCACAGGTTGGCTGTGTGTCTTAAGCTTGCCAGTGAACATCCGGGCCTGTACATGTGCCTTCTTGAGCAGGGGGACCTTGCAGGCACTGGAAGAGTTCAATTCATTATGGCGTAGTGTGTTACCAATGGTGTTCTTGGTGACTGTGGTGGTCCCAACTTCCTTCAGATCAGTAACAAACACCTCCCGTGACCTTCCTCATGATCATCCTCACCCCATGAGGCAAGATCTTGCATGAAGTTCTATTTTATATTTCTCCCATTTCCAAATAATCATACCAACAGTTTTCACCTTCTCACCAAGCTTCTTGCTGGTGGTCTTGTAGCCCATTCCAGCCTTGTGCAGGTCTACAGTCTTGTCCCTGACATTCTTTGACAGCTCTTTTTTCTTGCCTATGGTGGTGGAGAGGTTGAAATGGAAAAAAATGGTTCTGTGGACAAGTGTGCTTTATACACATAACAAGTTAAGATCAGGAGTGTCTGTTATTGATTGATTGTAATCAGTGGGAACCAGAATTCTGGCTGGGCTGTAGGGGATCAAATGCTTATTTCTCTCAATGATTTCAAATCAATTTATAACTTTTATGTAATGTGTTTTTTTTAGATTTTTGGTTGAAATTCTGTCTCTCTCCATTAAAATGAAACTATCATACAGATTAGAGACTCTTCATTTCTTTGTAAGTGAGCAAACATACAAATTCAGCAGGGGATCAAATACTTATTTCTCCCACTGTATATCCAAGCCATCCTTTTATAATGGCCACTCGGCCGGGTAAGAAACTAGTCTTCATCCGAGTCAGGATGCCAGTCCATCCATTGTGTCTGTCACAAATGATATGTGCAGTGTTGGCTCATTTGTGGAACAGCAACTCATCGCTATCATCCCTACCATACTCATCTATTCAATCAAAATCGCTGAAGAGACTGCAGTCCCGTCTTCCACCCGGTCAGCTGTCAGCCGTTGGTTCTCATACCTCCTGTGTTATTTCAGTATGCCCCTCATTTCCACCTTTCATGCTTTTAGTTGTATTATTCAATGCAGTGGAAAAGATTTTATATTATATTTATGGGATGACCAAGGTGGCTAAAATTGGCACCAACAGGTAGCCCCTCAAGTGCATTGCCTCTTCTGTGCCTGAGCAGCTCTTTATATGGCATTTAAAAATAAAAATGAAATGATGTAAAAACAAATGCAAGTTATTTTTTAGGCCTTCATGCAGCAAAAAGTAATTTTTGAATTTCACACTTGACTGTGAACTTACATAAGTGAGTTATTTAAAGATTTTCCCCTGAGCTACAAAGTAAGTAAAAGAAAAAAAAAAAAAAATAAAATAAAGTTAAAAGAAGAGCATCAGACTCTGTACTCTACTAAAAAATACAGTTTTCACACAATAGCCTGAAGCAAATGGTAAAAGCAGGAGGACAGAAGGAAAGGAGTCAGGTCTTTCCAGGTTTCAAAAAGTTGATAGACATTATATTTTTTAATAAGTCCCGTTACTATGGAGGAACAGCTTGAGTGTGAGCTCTGCATACCTGTCTTTAATAATGCAGGCCATCGTGAACCTAAGAAATGTACTGGCAGCTTGTCCACCCACTTCCATTTCAGGGTCCTGAGAGGCTGGAGCCAGTCTCAGCAACTGGGATCCGGCCATGGATAAAATGCCAGTCCATTTTTGAGTTGCTCACTCATGCAAGATTTGTCACCTAAGCCATCATTAGACTGTGGTAGCAAAATTGAAGAAGGTCATCAGGACACAAGCAACATGTACAAACTGTGGGCAGAACTTTACAGCCATGGGGTATCAGTCATAACCGCTTTGTCAGCATTCTGCTCTTCACTCAATCTAAGGAATGTGATTCTGTGACGGGTTCAGATCTGGCTTACTGTTTAATATCTGGACAGTTTTGACTAAAGTTTTCACCCTCTTTCTCTGTACATTTAGCATTTGTTTGCTCAGAGGTTGATGCGCTTGCTGCTTCCTGAGCAGATCTTATTTTGCTCCACCCTAGCGGCCGCTTCTTCTCTTTTTTCGTCGACATCTTTTCGCGTTAAAACTGATTAAGTCAGTGTTTGTGTTGCAATTACTCAGTATGTTTCCTTTCATTTTCAGTTAAGCTGACACTTAAGTCTTCAATCTGCCTCAAAATGATTTCAGATATGAAGAGGTAGGGGAAGTGACGGCGTAGGTGGTAGGTATGGGAATGGCACCCATACACATGCACCGCGCAGCCGCCCTGCTGGCCACTGCCGAGAGTTGATTCTACAATAAAATAAAATAAAAATAAAAAGAGGAATAACCTTGGAGGTTGATCACCACTCCGAAAGTGGATAGTAGACGTCACGTACTAAATTTCAGGTCAACAGGTCAAATGGTTTAAAATCCTGGACAGACAAACGGACAACCACATATTATATATAAAGACTAGCTGTCACCCATGGCTCCGCCCACATAGTAGTGAAAACTTTAAAAAACAATAAAAAAAATTTTTAAAAAATGTCATCTGACTGGAAAGCTTCCCCCACGTTGGGAGAAAAGCATGTGGCTGTAATATCTCTGGCAATCAGCAGCTACACTCTAAAACACACGTAGCTCTGATTTCTCTATCAAAAACGTCAAACGTCACTCCTTAACAATCTGTAGATGATCCCTCGGCCTGCACAAAATAAATTGCTACTGAAAGCAAACAATGATTCTTAGTGCGACAGACAGACACTGGATTTTATTTTTATATATATTTATTTATATATAGTAGATAGATAGATAGATAGATAGATAGATAGATAGATAGATAGATAGATAGATAGATAGATAGATAGATAGATATAGATATATATATATATATATATATATATATAGTGGCAGAGGCACTTGGTTGGCCATCACAGACTGACACCAGAGGCACGTAAAAATTAACAAAAACATTTATTTTCCTTGTCTGTGGGATATGCCATCCTCATACCCACAGACACAACACAGTCCCTAAAACACACCAAAAGAAAACCACCAAAAAACACACTCTTCTTCTTCCTCCACTACTCCTCCCAGGCAGCTTTGTCGTCCTCCTCCTCCCGACTCTGGTGCATAGAGAAGTGGCTGAAGTTTCCTCTTTTAGCACCCCTGGAAGTGCTCCAGGTTCTCATTGACCTACTGTACTTCAAGCTGCACTTTTGGTTGTGGCTGCCTCACAGCCCAGATGGGCTCAGGAAGCCGTGCAGCTCCCCCTGGTGGTGGCCATGGAGCCCAACAGTTCCAGTGTTCCATGATTGTGGCCCCAATGTAACCCCAGGGGGCTGCCGCCAAGCGTTCTAGGGACGTAGTGTGCAGCTAATGTCTACTTCCCCAGATTCAGTGCCAAAGGGGTGTTCCAGCTGGGCATCGGTCCTGGCTGTCTTCCACAATATATAGGTGGGATTTAACAGGTTTCAGATTGTTTTTATTTGGTGCCATACCAGGTTAATCTGTGACTCTCGATTTGACTTGTGTAAGTGTAATTCTGTGAGTATGTGGCCCTTGTGTTGGAATAGCATTCGATTCGGGGCTGTTTCTTGCCTTGCACTTGATGCCACCAGGTTAGTTTTGGGTCTTTCAGAAACAAATGAATAAGTGGGTTATAAAATAAATGAATGAATGAATGAATGAATGAATTTCATTTAAGTGCTCTGTCAAAGTCTCTGTGATACTTTAAAATGAGGGGCACTATACTTCAAGAGATCAATGCCAGCAAGCATTCAGATATTTCAGATGTGGGAATAAAATGTCATGTTTTGCAAAGCCCATAGATTAAGCTGAATGTTTTTTTTTCTGAAAGCCATCTGCTGCCCTTGAAGGAATTCAATACATTTTTCATTGGCAGTGCTCCTTCTTCAGACAAGAGGAGTTTAGAAATGAGGACAGGCAGCTTTTAAGAGATGTGGATTGCCGGTCTTATGTCTTCACCTTTGACCGCTGTATCTGGGCAGGTTGTTGAAAAAAGAAAAGAAATGAATTACAGCCAACCAAATGAAATCTCGCACAACATCAGCGACTCTGGCTTCTTCCCATATGTCAAAGACACCTGAGATAGGTTAATTGGTGACTATAAATTGGTCCAGTATGAGTGAGCAAATGACAGTGTAGGCATGAGAGTGGCCTCTTTATGTCTGCCTCCCTCCATGTCTGTATTATATCATCCATCAAGATTTGAGATTACTTAATACAATTCAAGGTTAAGGGGAACTGGACGGTGTCCAAATAGCTTTGAAACAAGTCAGGCATGGATGGCAGAGGATCATCACACAGAATTCTCATTCTTAAGGAGCTAAATTCTCCTGCATGGCTTCGGACTACCTGAGCAACCATTTGAAAACCCACACAGCCCTAGGAAGAATATGGAAATCCTCATAGGTAGTGCCCATATTTATCTAGCATTACAGAGTAGGAAAACGGTCCCAAATGGCTCAACAATCTCAAAGTGACACACATTTGATCCCTCTCTTTGGAGTAGGAGTAATAGCATGTTATCAATTTTCCTAATTTAGGAAATTACTTGGAGGAGCTAATGAGCTGTCCTAACTCACTATGAGCTCCCAGAAGATGATGTTGAGGCAGAGATTGCATGCATATCTGGAAAAGTTGCAATGCTTTGGAGATATTGGACATCAATGAGCTCATAAAAAAATACTGATATGACAGATATTCATAACAAATCTTGTATGCCACTTGATTGCTTTATCTACATGAAGAAGTCATGCACTGTTGTCTGAAATAAAAGTGTAGTAATGTTTTGGCCACAGGGAAAATGCCATGATTATATATAATAACCCTGATTTGGGAATGTCACAACCAACCATTTCTTAAACGTTGCACCAAACTTTGAACACCCTTACAATGAATGAGGCGGCACACAGATGTACACATCACCCCACGACTCCATATTAAATCAAGCTGCATTCATGCAAACCTTTGCTTTTACTGGTGTCATTTGTGTGATCGATGGAACATATTTACAAATCATCGCCCCAACTTTATAAGAGCACACGTATGTGAATTGCAAACGAGATCACAGTATCAACACCCAGGAGCTCATGGATGCACACTGTTTTGTAGTAACCAGCCATGAAGATAGGCAGAGCTAGATGGGTGATGGAAAGCAAAATGTCACGTAGGTGCGATAAGCTTTGCATTCTGTGAACATTTGCATTACGCTTTAGTAGCCTAAGGAAGGTTCATGAAGGCAGGTGGAGACCCCTGGGTTCATTCAATAATCAGAGTCTCGCAGAAGATAAGGCGGGGGGGATAATGGATAGAGGTATAGCATTTGACTCTGGAAGACAAGTGGGAACATGACTTCAGAAACAGCACCAGAACAGTCATAGCTAGTTTCAGTATAACTGTTACCTTACGAGGCATTCCCCATTAAAGTGGGAAGGTGATTCTTCTGGAAGTCCAGCTGTGGGTTATTTATTGTTAAACGAACATGTCCATTATGGTCTTTATTCTCATTCACTGCGAGTGTTTTGGTCTTTCTATCTCAGTGCTCATTACAGTTTTATTCTCGACGATGATCTGAAGTGGTAATAGTTTCATCCTGCATTATGTTCTTTTTCTTTTATATTACTGATTATTATTATTATTATTATTATTATTATTATTATTATTATTATTATTATTATTATTATTATTATTATTATTATAAGCTTTGTGGTTAAGCCTTAGCATTAGTATCATAAAACTAGGAAACGTCATCAATCTTTACAGGTAAAATATAAAACATCATCATCATAGCCATTTTGTGGCCTGGAGTGACAACATTCACTCTGAATTGTGAACTTCTACTCCATGCAGTTAAGCAGATGTAGGGTTCTTCATAACTAACGTCCTATTCCTGGATAGGCCGAATGTCAGAAGGGAACATTTTTTGAGCAAAGGGTGGTTTTCTTTTTCTCTCATGCAAAAACATGAAAGTAATAAATGTAAAAGGCAATAGATGAAGGGACATAGGCACCCTTTGTTGAGACCGGGGTGATAGGTGTAAAGGGAAGTTTCCAGAATAATTCTATTAGAGGTTATTTTTGATGGCTGTTTACAGGATGTAGATATTTGCAAAAGAGTCACCTGTTTTACAGGTGAAACAGCTTTCATTGATATCTCAATCCATCCATCCATTTTCCAGCCCGCTGAATCTGAACACAGGGTCACGGGGGTCTGCTGGAGCCAATCCCAGCCAACAAAGGGCAGAAGGCAGAAACCAATCCCGGGCAGGGTGCCAACCCACCGCAGTCATTGGTATCTCATCAACATATAATATTGTGATACAGAACTACCTTTGAAAAAAATTAACGTGTTCTGGGGAGATTGGATTCTAATCAGCATACAGTGGTATATGTGGTACATCCTGACAGCTGACAACAAAACTTGCTTAACCAATAGAAGTGTGTTTACACTATTGCTACACAAAGAAATTGGTATGCACCACTGTTTAATCAATTATCATGTTGATTAGGGCAGAGACTTAAGCAGAGGGTGGTGTAGAGGAGATGGTCCAATGAGAACTCTGTCAAGATCACTCACACAGAGCTAAGGGACTCACAGACAGATGAGGATATGTGGCTGACAAGACACGAGGCACATGGATGGTGACACCTACCTCCAGCAAGAAGGAGATAGTTTCACAAGATAGATACGAGTTGTGGGTCCAGTGAGAGAGGACAGGATGCAAGGTGAGCCTAGGCAACACGAGAAACCCAGAAGTGAACACAAACACTCACTCTGCAAGGGAGAGACGCCGGCAGGGATTCTACAAGTTGGCAAACTTCTGTTGGGAAACAAGCATTTGGAGAATAGTATCTCATTGGGTCAGTGGGAAGATTAATTATTGTGGTAACACAGCACGCAACTTGGACTTCACACCACCAAAGGCAGTGTGCTCTCGATTAAAAATTTTTTCGCTAATGATATTTTTAGATGCTTATATACTTTAATCTTCTTGGTGGATTTTATATTGTCTAGTGTAACACAAGTTATTGTTTTGTTTACTCGCTTCTCAATTTAAAGAAACCTGTACGCTATTATCTTTACATTTCAAGAGGTCCAAGGACTCTTAATATAACAGGGTGGTGTAGTCAGATATTTTAACTGTGTTTAGGTTAGTTATCTATAAGAGTGGCCTAGACATTTGTCACACAAATTTCTAAAAGATATTCTGAGATGGTCCCGATCAGGATTCACACCCAGGATGCTATTGCTGTAAGGCCATACTGCTCACGACCAACCATATGTCCTTGGGTGTAAAGGATGAATGGACTGTTCTTGTCCACTTTGCTCAAATGTTCTGATTATGTAGAGGCAGCTCAACTGATTCTGATGAGTATTAAGTAGATTTATCTACAGGTGGCATCTAGAATATTCTTTAAAGAAGGCCTGCCTTATCTTTCCAATGGTTATGCATATCTGTGCTGTTTTTAGTGTGGCCATTTCCAGACCCCTCCTCAAGGTACCCACCCAAAGCACACATCAATTTGTTAAACTGCACCAGAAGCACAATTGTTTCAGCTGATCGATGCCTCGTCAATTTGAATCCGTATTGTTACTGGTGGAATCATGGAATGGCTGGGGTGTCCTGAGAACAGGATTGTGTTGTTCTAGTCACTTCATACAATATTAGATTGTTTCTTCATAGCCCAGGATATTCTTGTTCTTTTCTATTGTTTTCATCTTTATTTGTGATAATTCTAATATTATTTTTTTTTCCAAAAGAAAATTAACATTTCCTGCCCAAACAACTACTTTCAAAAATGATTATTCTCCTGTGGCCTAAGCCTTTTTAAAGTATCGCATTAAAGAGCCGAGTTACCTCCCGTCCCAGTTTACTTACAATCTACTGAACTGGTGAGCCCACACCTTCATTTCAGACTGACCTCTAGTGCGTCCTCGAGTCGAGTCGCCATCCTTTGCAAGTTTAGAATAGACTGTCCTTGTGTCACTGAGCTGAAACTCATCAACGCCAAGTGTCCTTCAGGAGAGTCTTGACAACTATGGCCCATTTGTATGCTACTTATCAGCAACTAATAATAAATGCCGACAACTCACATTACAGCCTACAGGTAGCACTGTGACAAATAATCAACAGTATAAATGCAAATGTCTCAGTGTCAGGGTTAGGGCAGGCACTCACAGGTTATCTTCCTTGACAGCTTTATTTTTCCCCCCTTCTGATATTTCAGATTTGTGCTTACAGAAAGAAGGTGATGTGGAGGATAACACAGCTGCCTCACAACTCAAGAACTGTGGGTTCAAAAGCTGACCAGGACACTCTCTTGTGTGGATTCAGTACAGTCTCCCATGTCCGCTTTCCTCTGGTCTTCTTAAAATGTCACAAAGAAGTGACGGTAGGATAACTGGTGACTGTAGAGTAGCCTAATGTGCCCACTGCAGCAGGGGGACTCCAAGCCCACATAAGCCCACATGATGTTCAGTTGAAATAGGCATATTCAGAAAATTTACTAAAGGAAAGATGCATTTCAAAAGTAATGACCAATCATACGGAGCGTGTGAATTTGGGAGAGGGAAAATTATGATGAGAAATGTTAAAAATAACAATGAGAAATATCCAGATGTGGACCTTTGTGATCTTTCAGAAAACATTTGTTTCATATTCAGTAAAATTTGTAAATAACATGTTTTATTTTCTCAGCTGGATTAGGTCAGCCAGCCTTTTCACAATGGTCTATGGGTCCCCAAGAGCTCCTTTTTAATCTCTTCAATTTCCTGTATATTGCTATCAAACTGTCATATTTTACTGTTTTCTTATTGATTTTATTTACTCTTTCTCCATTACAAGTCTCAAGAATGTGAATCACTGCAACAATCTAAGACAGCAACCTCGTGTTTACACACATGTAACTCTGTCTCACTCTCTGTCTTATCTAATGATAATGATCAGATGTTCTATCAGACGGTTGTGGCAAGCGCCCCCTTCTACACGGTGGTGTGTTGGGGAGGCAGCATAAAGAAGAGAGACGCCTCACTCCTGTACAAACTGGTTATGAAGGCAGGCTCTATTGTAGGCATGGAGCAGGACAGTTTGACATCCGTGGCAGAGCAACAGGCGCTGAGCAGGCTCCTGTCAGTCATGGAGAATCCCCTGCATCCATGAACAGGATCATCTCCAGACAGAGGAGCAGCTTCAGTGATAGACTGCTGTCACCGTCCTGCTCCACTGACAGACTGAGGAGATCGTTTCTTCCCCATACTATGCAACTCTTCAACTCCACCTGGGGGGTAAATGTTAACGTTATACAAAGTTATAGACTATTATACTTGCCTTGCATGCTTCACCTTGCATTTTTTAACTTGCACTGCATTTTTATCACTCTTTAATTAATATTGTTCTTATCAGTATGCTGTTGCTGAAGTATGTGAATTTCCCATTGGGATTAATAAAGTATCTATCTATCTATCTATCTATCTATCTATCTATCTATCTATCTATCTATCTATCTATCTATCTATCTAATGCCTTTTATCATATACCTGTACCTTTATATCTAGCTGTTATATAGTGCCTTAAAGAATACACCTCCTCGCCCCTTCCATTAAAAATTCTGTCTCCTTCCACTCAGGTATAATAGCCTTGTCTACAACTTACACCTTTTATACCTCGGTCCTCTCTTCTTTGTATATTTTTTATCTTAGGCTTTGTTCTTGTGAAATGCTTGGTCTGATCTTCTTATAATTGGTTTGATCACAGTTAGTGATAAACCAGATACATTTAAGTCAAGGCTATTCTAGAATTCACAGCTACCCCTTTTTACTCCCCATCTTTGTATCTAAAAAAATCGCAACAGGCACAGAGCAGATAAACATATGCACAAAGAGGAGATCCCACTAACAACAGGAGAACTTTCTCTAGCTGGACATGGAATTTGAGCTCAGAAACTCTGAAGTGGAGATGCATCAGTGCCATGCCACATCTATAAATGTACATGTCTACCTAACTTAGTGTTGTTCTGAACTCTTCACAAATGATAAAAAATAAGAGTTTCAAAATATCAGTTGTGACAATGACGCTATACCAGCGCTCAACCCAACTCAGACAGACACAGGAGGCACACTGATAAAAACGAAAATGTTTTTATTACTTTTCTTTGCCTGTGGGCAACACCTTACCCATTCCCCACAGGCACAACATAGTCCCACAAGCACAGTACAACACAATTGTTCTTCTCTTTACTCTTTCTCCTCTACTCCTCCTCAGCAAACTTTGTCTTCCCTCTCCCGACTCTGTCTCCCAGAAGCCCACCCAGAAGTGCTCCAGGAGTTTGATGACCCATTTCCAGCTGCACCTCTAGGTGTGGTGGAAGAACCACCCACAAGGGCTCAGGAACCACTACAGCACCCACTGGTGGCACCCCCAGATCCCAACAGGGTCGTAGAGAACTGTATCTACCATGGAGCCCTGCAGGAATCCGCGGCACCGCTGCCAACCATGGGGGCTGCCATCTAGAGTACCCTCAGTGAAGAGGCCATCTGTGACACAATGAATAATTGTAATAAAGAGCAAACAAATCTGTCCATATAGGATAGTCTATCTATCTATCTATCTATTGTGAACACTTGGGAACATTGCTGTACCCCAAATCCCAGCCACATGTCCCGGATGCAAACACGTGTTTTATTATACAAAATACCTTACAAAAATGACACAACACAATTCTTTCTCTCTCACTCTTTCTTTCTATTCCTCCACATCTTCCAGGCGAGCTTTGTCCATCCTCCACACCTAACCCTAACTTGCTTGAATGATGTTGAACAACTTCATTTATCTTCAACCCGATAGAATGTCCGGTGCCTGTTGGAAGTACTTGCAGGTCAGTTGGATGTCTCACAAAGTAGGGATCATTAATTCTGGCAGCTCCACCTGGTGGGCCCCATGAAAAAAAACAGGTCTGCCCCATGGGGTTACAGGTCCCAGTATCCTCTATGGGTGTCTGTGTGGGAACGCTGACCCACGAATGCTGCCATCTAGTGTACTGGGGGAGTCAGTAGCCCTGACTGGTTATCTCCTTCTGTCCTTCCATCACACTGTTCTTCTTGTATTGCTCTTCAGTCCAACCCTTCTGGGATGCCATTGTACCCATTTCTGCACTGG
This sequence comes from Polypterus senegalus, assembly GCF_016835505.1. Taxonomy (NCBI): domain Eukaryota; kingdom Metazoa; phylum Chordata; class Cladistia; order Polypteriformes; family Polypteridae; genus Polypterus; species Polypterus senegalus. Next base: position 163,802,731 of record NC_053162.1, read on the forward strand.
CATCTTCTGCTGCCCTCATCTATCTATCTATCTATCTATCTATCTATCTATCTATCTATCTATCTATCTATCTATCTATCTATCTATCTATCCCAATTCATATATCAATATATTGCTTTTGTAGCTATTTTAATTTATATAGTGCCTTTCAAGTCAATCTCTCTAATGTATATAGCACATTTCTTATCTGCACATCCACATCCATGTGAATTTCCCCTTGTCATTAATAATGTATCTATCTATCTATCTATCTATCTATCTATCTATCTATCTATCTATCTATCTATCTATCTATCTATCTATCTATCTATCTATCTATCTATCTATCTATCTATCTATCTATCTACATTCTTCAAGTAAATGGCATCTTGGTTTTTAATTGTATTATGTCTGTTAATGTGCACAGCCTGCTTGAATTAATCACACAGAATTTTCTTCACTCAACTAAAAACTAATACCCAGTGACACACGGTGGGGTACTGCCTCTGACGGCCCACCAGAGATTACACACTGTGCACTTCCTTAATATGGCAGAAAAGCGACAGTCGGGGTCTGGAGAGAGCAGTTGACATTAAACTGCAGGGAACCAGAGGTCTTAACAAATTCTTTTAATTTCACTAGTTGCATGGGCTCCTTTGCTAGGGTTCAAGTGCACATCATTAAATATCTAGAAGGCCTAACATTTATTCATTTTTAAGAATTAATTGATTTGCCAGCCACAATATGAACAGAAAACTTATGGCCTCATAACTCAGATCCAGAACAATCCAAATGAGCACCTGTCCAACAAGAGTAACGTGTAAATGAGAGTCCTTAGGAATAAATGATGAATGACCCTCTATGAAATTAATATTGAAATGGAAAGAGGGAAAGACAGCACATTATTTATTGATAGCACCATAATCATGATGGCAGCCTGTAGCTCCATCTATCCATTGATTAATGAGTCTACTTTATTCATCTCAGAGTATGAAGTGTAGGTATATGTATAAAAAAAATTAAAAACTTTAAAGTTTAACTTTCTAAGTTTGGGGCTGCTTGTTGGATATGGAAAAATGACTTTATTCACTCCCTCACACATACATATGCTCAATCAGCTATACATCCAAACTGTTGGTCCATTTAAATCTGGCAGAGGTTAAGGATGAATGTGTAAAAAAATGAAAAAAAGTTGAAAAGTTTGACTTCCCATTGCAAAGGCTTTATATTGAAAGTAATCAATCAGTTCAGCAATATTAATATTTTATAGTAATATTCAAAACATGTATCATTAAAATATATTTATGTATCTATATACATATAAATTGATAAGATTGCTCAGTCCATCATGCATTTACTTGTGAATTGCTAGGGCTAGAACCTTGACCTTTGTTGTAACTGAAATGTTATGACGTGATATTTGCTAATATTGCAAAAAAAAAAAAAATAAAAAAATAGAGCTAATGGTAAATCTGGGAAACTAACCTGTGCTCATAGGTTTCTTATGGCAGAAAGAAAAGGAAGCCAGTGTGCATCTGGTGAATGTCAAGCAAACCGCAGAGGCCAATAACATGACATATGCTGTTATCCATTTGAACTGGGAAGTCAGAATTTCTGAGATACAAGTAGGAAGTTTCAACTGCAACACGCCCACAAGTTGGATTTCATACTTGGAAGGTTGGGATAGCCTCATCAACTGTGACCACAAAATCCAAGATGTCTGCACCATGGGTCAACAGAAATGAAAGCTGTAGGATTACACTGTTTATTAGCCCCTCTTGTCTATTTGTGTCTCATTAAATTAGTCATACACATGCTACAGTCCAAATTCTATCTGAAGACATGTTGCTACCATGTTTGGGTGTGCAAAATACTTCATAATGTGTTGTTATCAGCTTGTTTAGTAGTTGTCTGTATTTTGAAAGAGCAAGCACAAAGCAATTTCCTGGCGGCGTCTGTATTGCTTACTGAAATTCAGTTAACTCAGGTATGATTTCATTCCCAGCTCTGACATCCGACTTCCAAATGAAAAGTAACACAGCAAAAGAATACCATAATAAAAGTGACACAACTGAAAGAAAAAGAACAGCAACCTCTGCTGAGCATGAAGCAAATTGCAGAAGCCGATTACATGATAGAAAAAAGAACTGACAGCTATGGCACCCACTGAATATCAACCTCGGGTGCTGTGGTGACCGACTGGTACTTGCAAACTGCTTTGGCTAGAACTTTCATTTGGCTCTTAATTAAAAGCTTATGACTTGATACATTCTGGAACACTACAAAATTTAAGGTTGTGCCGAACTTGGAAAAGTCAAGTGATTGACACAGTTACATGGCAGAAGGAAAAGTGGTGCCATCTGCTGAGTGTTTTACTGGTGGGCAGAAACGTTTATTGTATGAAAAGCTTGATCCTCGCAATCACATCTATTGATTATGCACCAGGACATGCAACATACAGTACGTCATTTGAATTCATAACCAAGTGCAAGTGTTGCTCGTTGACTGTCATAATAGGAAGAAGGAAAAAGAAGAGCAGTGACATGAGTTGAGTGTCAGAAGTGTGACACAAGGGGCATCATACTGAATACAGAATGCCAATATGAGTGCGAGACAAAAATGCCTGCACAAATGAGCACAAGTTTGGAAATCTACATCACCAAGATCATCACTGAGGGGCTCGGTTTCTTCATGGTGAAAACCAACTATTGTCTGGCCAAACTGAAAAGATCAGCTTTATTTGAGGACTAGAGGTACTCATGTTTCCTACTCCATATATATTTGTTTTTATTGGTGAATTTAAACCAAAAAGTGCTTCATACAGAGACTGTGGCTTTTCTGACAATTGAATTTAATTCAGTTTATATTTGCGTAGTGGTCTTCTGTGACAAGCTCAAGGGTAAAATGCAATTACTAACTTTACTAATTACATAATGACTGCATAAAGACACAAAGTAGTTTGAAACTGATTAATATAAATGGAACTTAACCTAATCTGTCCATTAATTAATTGTTGAACAACAGAGGAGAGGAAAATGAAAGCTCCAGTATCATCAGCATCCATGGAGAAAATAAACCTTGTAGGGAAGGGGGGCCCACGTTCAATTACAATGGTGAAAGTTAAAGACAAAGTCACAAGGTTCAGTGTGACCTCGCCACCTCCTCCTGGGCAGCATACTGTCACACAAGTGTGAGTAGGAGGCAGCTAAAGGGCCTGAGTAATTGTAATACCACATCAGACCAGGAGGTGGTGGGGTACACTGAATGCCTTTCTCAGTTCCTTGCAGACCCCCCCCCGGGATATCCCGGCGAGTTCCAGCATCTCTGATGACTTCACTGTCGATCTTGATGACGTCACTTCTGGTTCTGGTGCATTAGGCGACGTCACTTCTGGTTCCTAGGCATTGGATGATGTCGCTTCCGCTCTGATGACATCACCTCTAGTTCTGCCCCCTATGGTGACGTCACTTCTGGTTCTGCCCCCTATGATGACGGCACTTCCTATGCGGACCTTTAAATCCACTATCTTGCCTTTGTTAAATCAGTTCTGTTTTGGACTCAGTCTTGTGAACAACACTCTTTGAGAATTCATCCTTTTTGCAGCCGGGACATATTATATGGATGGCTGCCCCAAATCTTTATTTGGTGTCTTATTGTGTCACAATACACATAAACGTAGGTAACACCTTCAGACGTACACCTATAGAGTGTGCGAGAGTGAAGTGGCACACTCCGAATCACACTACTTCATTGAACCCATGGTTCAGGCCTTGACATGATAAGGATGGTGACCTGACTGAAGACCTTGGTGATTTACCATAAAAACAATCAATCCATCCATCAGGTGCCCCCTGAAGCTGCAGCCTATCCCAGAAGGTATCAATACAAGATGAGAATCCATCCTGAACAAACTCTAACTCTGACAGTTTATATCTTTGCTATCTGGTGGGTGGGCTCATAGTTTTTAGGGTCCTCATTGTCACGTGTACGAGTCCTTACTTTGCTTGTGCTAATCACACAACATTACAGCCTTACAGACTCGCCTCTCGTTCCATCACAACTGCGCAGGACACCGAATCGGAGTGGTGGGAGACGTCATCAGAACAGCACTTAATGCTTCTGAGAAGTGCCAAAATGCTAAAGGAAACACTGACTGCAACAGACATACAAAGGTAATAATCAGTTTGAAGCTTCTGGATTATGATTGTATACTGAAGACCATAGCAGCGGGCAGACGGATGCCCTCATCAGCCTAATATATTCAGACACGCGGCCGTCGGCATGCTAGGATAATTTTCATGCGGCACAAAGTGAGGCCTTCATTGACACCTCTGAATTATATATGGCTTGATTTGTGACATCAAGAAGAGTGAAAAGTGAAAGAGGCAGAGGGGAGATACAGCTGTAAAAAAATTGCAGGTTACTTAATTGCCTCTAATGGGGCCACTTCCTATGAGAAGATCAAATGAGGCCCTTTCAGGGAGGCATTTACTGCGCTCATACGGCGCCCATCACCTTGTGTCACATAAATCAGGTTTTGAGTAGCCGATGGTGAGATCAGGAGCGGGTCTGTCTCTGTTTGCCTACTCAGTCATCATCTCGGCGGCTAACAAAACAGTCCTTTCTAGAACTTTCCCGTGTGAGACCTCTAATTCTAATATCACAATGAATCTTGGATAGTTGTTGAAATGGCCTTGTGACCCGCCAGCCGTAGTGCAGCAGCCCTCTTATGGGAGATATGAATATTTTACCCATGTAATATATTTTCGACAAAACTCTCTGTTCTCTGGCTGCCGCTTTAGGGCCATTTCCTTCTTGCCACGTTTGCTCGTATCAAATTGATTGGGACCAGCAGTGAAAAGCTAAAAAAAAAAAAAGTAACAAGAAATGCTGGGGAGGAAAACTTGAAAGGAATGCAGTTGGAAGAACGCAAAGCAGACTAATGAAAATTGATTCCTTCTCTTGATTCATCCACTTGAATAGATAATGAACAAAATAGACGTCCACTTGGCAAAATGAACAGCAGAGGAGAAAAGATGGAATGTGTGACCTGTCCTTTATGGGAGGCAGAGGGGGGGGGACTTAGGAAATCCAGCAGGGTTAGACAACCATCTCCACCATTGTCTGCTAGGAGCACAAAGGATCTCACATAGTCAGCAGGAACTGATAAAAATGACTTTACACTCATGGGTAAAACATGTTTACTTTCTCATAGGTAAAATATTGTAATTGTCCAAAAATTCGACCTTGACATTTTTATGAATCTCGACGTTTTACACCTCCCTGAGTCTGAAAATACCATTTATGGAATTATATCTGTGTTTGTGTCTGTGTTTGTGTGTGCATGTGAACACCATAACTTGAGTACACTTTGAATGAGGTCAAATGCCTACATATATTACATCCAAAACTGAAGTTTTGGGCCAACCGGAAGTAGCACTTTACCTGAAAATTAATACAGTAGCAAGAAATCATAAAATGATTAAATATTAGGGGGCTCTGCCCCATGCTCGCTTCGCTCACCAACCCCCCGGGCGAGTGCTACGTGCTAGCCACTTCATGGATCTGCCGCTCATGTATGGAGAAGCAGATGTACAATTTAAACCATAGTAAAAAATTATAAAACGTAATAAATTGAAAGAAAATTATGTTTCATGTTGCGTTAAAGGTATTCGTTGCATTAAGCATTTTTGTTCTGTTTGGCTTTGAAATTAACACCCAAATACTTTTTAAACTTACACTTTTACTGTAAAACTTCAGTAAAAACAATTTTTTGAATGAACTTTTCATCAATATCGCATTGAATTTTGATTCCATTTTTGGACTTAGATAGATAGATAGATAGATAGATAGATAGATAGATAGATAGATAGATAGATAGATAGATAGATACTTTATTAATCCCAAGGGGAAATTCACATAATCCAGCAGCAGTATACTGATACAAAGAAACAATACTAAATTAAATAATAATAAAAATGAAAAAAATTAAAATAAAATTAATGTTAGCATTTACTCCCCCAGGTGGAATTGAAGAGTCGCATAGTGTAGGGGAGGAACGATCTCCTCAGTCTGTCAGTGGAGCAGGACAGTGACAAAAGTCTGTCACTGAAGCTACTCCTCTGTCTGGAGATGACACTGTTCAGTGGATGCAGTGGATTCTTCATGATTGACAGGAGTTTGCTTAGTGCCCGTCGCTCTGCCACAGATGTTAAACCGTCCAATTTTAATCTTACAATGGAGCCTGCCTTCTTAACAAGTTTGTCCAGGTGTGACACTTACATCGTGACAATGCAATGTATAACTGCCTGTGAGTGACTATTGTTTCTTTGTCTCTAATAAATAAACCAACTTTTTGAAATGTTTGTCCCTGTGATTTGTTAATTGTCATAGCAAAAGCTATTCTAACGGGAAACTATAAACATTTTAATACAAATGGCACATCAAGATCTCCTGTGGTGTCTAATGTTATCATGTGGAAGATGCACTACATTATCTTTTTTGTCACCTGTTAAAATTTTACATGTCAGAATTGTTTGACCAATTTTGAATACAAATAATCTTGTCCCATTGCATAGCCCATCACTCACACATAAATTACGCAGTAACATTACGATACATCCTTCTTTCAACAGTAATTCGGCCGATGGAAGACCGGACGGTGTTAATGGTTATAGATATTCTACAGGATATTGTAAGTTGATGTTTTCATCTTCCGCACCATCATCCCCAACTGTTTCGGCATAGTCTATTGATTTGCATTTAACCAATTTTCCGTGTAATCGATCGACAATTTTTTGCATTAATTTGTTTGACTTTCATGGTGCTAGGATTGCAATAGTCTCGTCTCAAGATTATCTTTTTATAATAGAGAGATCATCTTATACCTATACATATAACAATAATATGACCATTTGTTTCGGTTTATCCATATGAATGACTCATCCCTATGTATGAGTATACAAGAAAGTCGAGGGGAGCCGGAGCCCCCCTAATTTTTACATGCAAACATAGGAGTTGTTAACACAGAGTCTGCATGTCAACTGCCTTTTAGATGAGCTGGGAACCTGAAATTTGTTGCAGGGTGCATGAAGAGGATTAGAAGATTTGGATGGCTACTGATGTTGGTAAAGTATGAGAATGTAAGAGACTCTGAGAATCTTAAATAGAATTTATGAAATTTATATTACCTTTACTTATTTGGCTTACAACTTACAACATTTATGATGCAATTGGTTCCATTTCTTTTCAGATTTCTTATTGGAGCACAGGTAGGTCAAGTGACTTGCTCATGGTCACACAGTATCAATAGCGGAATTTGAATCCACAAACACAGAGTCTGAAGTCCAGAGCCTTAAGCACGTCACCACACTGTTTGCCCAAAAAGCTCCCCACCTCAGCGGGGGGTGCGGGTTTACTGTGACCACTGCTACCCATTGCACCTTATCGCAGGGGCAGCTCATCCGATGACGGGAAGTATACAGATCAAGGATAAAAATAAAGTCGAAAAGTGTTTAGAACTGGCCTAAGGTCTCCCTAAACATGGAATGTTCAATCCTCTTAAATGGCAAGTCATGGAGTGTTCAGGTACTGTGGTATTTATTTATTGCAGGGAATCTGTGATGATCTAACAGTTCCAAAATGTTGCAAAACCACTTCCAATAATGACCACTTATTGGAATAAACGGACAAACTTCATAAAAATAAAAAGGATTTAATCTACACAAAAATGCTCTGTCACACAGTTATTCCCCATAGAGCACATTAGCAAAATGGAGTTGCCTCAAAACACAAGGCAATCCAAGGCAACCACGGTCCCAATACAGAAATAACAAAATCAAGTCAAAAGATTGGGACGTGGACATCAGTAGGCTTTGCACCCTAGGAACTAAGTGACCCGAACTATTCTATAACATTTCAATAATTATTTACTGCTCTGATGCTTATGTTTCTGATCATAAAATAGGTCATTACGATAGCAATTGGCGTGAAGAATTCATAATTAATTACAGAATTACGGTATTCGAAAGTTCCTCTAGAGTGCTACCTCTTTCTCTTGCAGATTTGGCTCAAAAACTAAACAGCACATCATCATCTCACAACAGGCTTAAGTTTCAAGTTTGGTATTTTTCCGTCCAGCTATTTTAGCTCTAGACTATCCTCAAGAAACCGTGACACCCAGACAGACACACACCCATAAGAATGTTTTCAATATCAGTAGACCCTAAAACGTCGAGATCCAACAAAAACCAGAGATCGAAATTTTAGACGAATCTAAAGATTTGACCCCTCCCATAAATGTTAGGTTATGGTGGGGGAGGGCACAAAGCAAAAACAGAGCGCACAGGTCAAAAATTGAGAGAAATCAAAAAGAATAAGCACAGGAAAAAGACAAGAGCTTCCAAGGACTCAAGCGAGTCCTCACCTTATTGTAATTGTCAAATGTGTACAGAAAGCGTTCACGGTGGGTCGCACTCTATAACTGACTTTGCACAGGCATGGCAGGGGTAGCACTTATACACTGTAACTGTCAGACAGCATGTTGGATGGCAAGGTCAAGGATGCTGTTCGCCACCCAATCAGAGTAGAGGGAATTTTAGGGTTGGGACATAAATAAGAACAAGACTTAAACGATTTACATCTTTCACAAATGTGTACTCATTGAATTTCATCAGAAAAACTCTGAGATAACTGGTTAGGGTTCTGCAGCAGCAAGTTAACCTTTTCCTCTTGGTCCAGATACCATTTGCTACCTGAACAGGCCTACGGCTAGCAAGCACAGCTCTGTTGATAGCTACTTTTACAAATCATGGCAGGACCTCAAAAAACCCCTGCTACCCTGTCCCATCATAATTCAGGTACAACATCAAGCAGTGAAAATCTTCAGCATGACCACATACCTTCTTCAGGACGCCCGACCCCTTCCACTGCTAGTCTATCATCACTGCATGAGCCGCGTACACAACTCAGAATAAGCCAGTTATCTCTTACCACAAATCAGAAGTTTGGATATTTCTCAGCCAATGAGTTTACTTTCCTAGACCTCAATAAATGTAAGGATGTTGCGTTCCTGGTCCATTCTGTTTCATCTAAGGCTATCCACACTTTCAAATTTCTGGTCATGCTCCTGTGGCACAAGACTAAGAGCAACTTCTTACTTAGGTCTGTGATAAATAGTCAAGGTGGATATTAATGAGGTGAATCCCATTTCAGGTACAGCGCTCCTTGCTGTGCTGATTCCGAAGAGCAGTAACAGCCTCATCTTCTAATACGTTAAGGATCCTAACCATTTTAGGTGTACCTCTGACATGCTCTGTGAAGTCACTTTGCAAATGAGAACTTTCCTTCTTGAACCTGGATTAGTGGTGTATTAACCCCATGCACTGCCCTGATGGCATCACAGTAGACTATTGGACATGACTGACTTTAAAATGAGACTACTTCTTACAAATGATCTAAACCCAACTCATTATGTGCTTAACAATTTCAGATATACCCAACAGGTCACATTATGTGATTGCTTGAAGGTTGTGAACATTCAGGTTGGGCCTTTCTTCTGGTTTAGCCTTTGAGAGATACATGCTGACCTCCTAATCCACTGTGAACTAAAATGGATGGGCTGGGGATGAACCACGATGAGACAGAAGCAACTCCCTACAGCCAAGAACTTCACAGATGGAAAGGTGGTGAGTCTGGCAGTGGCTCACTGTAGTCTGGTGGCCAGATGACAGTTGACACAGCTTACACAAGCTTAATCTTCCTACCTGAACAGGTGCTGAGGCTGCCACAGTAAGTCACATTAGAGCACCCGCTGTGCTTAGTCACCTGCGTCTCAGAAGACTGATTAACAGCCAAGCAAGAAGAGGTGCCTGATCAGTCATGCACATGAACTTCATCAGCATATGAGGATCCAAACTGATTTCTTCTAATTATGTTGTAGCAGACGTGCAGCTTTTCCATTCAGATTCTGTAACAGCCATCCGCCCGAAACAGTGCATGTTGTACTTTGGGTGACATCATTGTCACTAGTTACATTAGCTTATGTGGACAATCAGTACCTCTGTCAGACCCATGTGACAAACTGCCTGGACCAATCATAGCTATCAGAAGTGTTGCCAATGAACAGAATGCATCAAGCAGTTTATCCAGTTTAAAAGAAACATTGGTAGCACGACCTGATAAGCAGACTTCACTGGCTACTGAAATGGAATGGAAAGGATTTGGGTTTGAAAGAGCTAAATGAATAAAGCGTGGTGGGTAGAGCCTAACATCAAAAGGTGCCTTCCTTTCCTTTCTTTTTATAAAATGCATTATATTTATATTATACTAGCTGTCCCCTGTGGCTGTGCTCTCGTAGTGGTGAAACAGGACAAACTTTAAGAATCAACAGATGTTGGCACTGAATCTGATTATGTTCAGGTCTGATGGGTAGTTCTCTTGGGGGAAAAAAAAAAATATATATATATATATATATATGTATATATATATATATATATATAGAGAGAGAGAGAGAGAGAGAGAGATGCTTGTTTGTCTGACACTTTAATTCAAGGAGACGTACAACATTTGAGATTCTTTTTATTTTTTCAATCGGAGCACAGCCAGGTGAAGTGACTTGCTCATGATCACATGGTGTCAGCAGTGGGATTCCGAATCAACAACCTCTGGGTTTGATTTGATTTGTGGTTGCTTCAGTTAATTATCAATATCAGATACCAAAGGGCTACAGAAATTTTAGTCTGCCAATCATTCAGTTTGCTGATATCAGACCATGTCATGCACATGAGCATCGGGTGTGTCTCACAGGTTTGGGGTTGACTAAAAAATACAAGGAAGGTGACACTGTCACTAATGCGATTTCTGTTTACTTTATGAGTGGAGTTGAACACTCTGGAAGAACACTGACATCCCTTCCTGTCAGGACACCGTCAGCACATTCCGCTTCCTTCATTACATAACCACCTAATCATAGGAAGTCCATTGTCATTCACCTGATGTGGCCTGACCCTCGACTAAGGAGGTCATCTTCAGGTTTCAAGAAGCCACCACAACATCACCTCTGACATATTTAAAGTTCTTTGCAATTTGTTTAGCATTTGTTTACCCCAGGTTGACTTTAAATGGGGAAACCTTTGGTACCCCATCCCATCTTTTGCTTTTGTTCTCTTTGTTGACAGCTGCCACCAGTTCTGTGTGTCTCTAAACCCTTTTTGGCTTTAATATTGTGACGTGTGAGTCCCTGTCTTGCTCCCCAAAACACGAGTCTCAGCATAGCAGTTATGAACATTATAACAATATAAATATTGATGCAAAATAGAGGTGACCATACCAGAAGTTATAAAATGGGGTCTCTAAAATAAAAGTAAATAAAAAGTCAACAAGAAAACTAAGTAATAAATAAAACAAGGACAAAAGAGCTGAACATAAATTACATTCAAAAAGGAAAGGAATTCAAGATTCACACCAGAAAATCTCAATTCTAAGCCACTCTCCCCAAAGCCACCCACTCAGCTTACCTACATGGTGTAAATGGCACTGCCTCATGAAAATGGGAGCATGGATGTCCTTGATGGGTAGCCAAGGATGTTCTTCAGGTCCATTATTCTTCCAGTGGACCGGATAATAAACAGATGATTCACATCTACAAGAGTCCTTCTCAGATTTATATTCAACCTCAACAGGATGGGGTAGTGACAGAGGTTGAAAGAAATGGATTGATACGGACTGACTTCAAATGAAAAACATTAAGTGTGGGATAAATTTTTGAAAGGGACTCCAGAATCACGACAACGGTATCCTAAATGTGCAGCACAAGGATATACAGTAATATTACATAAACCTTAGGAACACAGTGCATACAGTACAGAAAAGTACAGCATACATTTAATATTATATTATATTATATTATATTATATTATATTATATTATATTATATTATCCATCCATCTATTATCCAACCTGCTATATCCTAACTACAAGCTCACGGGGGTCTGCTGGAGCCAATCCCAGCCAACACAGGGCGCAAGGCAGGAAACAAACCCCAGGCAGGGTGCCAGCCCACTGCAGGGCGCACACACACCACACACCAAGCACACACTAGGGACAATTTAGAATCGCCAATCCACCTAACCTGCATGTCTTTGGACCGTGGGAGGAAACCAGAGCACCCGGAGGAAACCCTCGCAGAGGCAGGGAGAACATGCAAACTCCACGCGGGGAGGACATGGGAAGCGAGCCCGGGTCTCCTAACTGCGAGTTCAATCATTTTATACAGGGGTTTCAGTGCTTATCCTTCAAGCGCTAGGTACAAGGAATGCAGAGGTTATTGTCCCAATGTCCCTTTTTAATGATGAAGACACTCAAGCTACAGGATGCCCTCAAAATGTATTTTAAGGAATTTTCCCCGTCCACAAAGTTTGTAATTTACCACAACTGACAACGTGAGTGGATAACTCTTGAAAACAATTGCCTTCTGTTTTACATTAGTGGCCAAAATGAAGAAGAATCTGCTCAGATTCTAAGAGGAGCTGAATAGAATGACATGGGCACACAATACTTAACTGTACGGCAAATGGCACAGCCTTTTTGTGTAGTGAGGACCCCCTCTGTGGTGAACATGTAGCACATTGTTCAGTATATAATGTATCAAAAAGTGAGCCATTGGAATAGGTTCTCTGTGTTCTGCCAGTTTAAAAGTCCATTATTCATAAAATGAGTAAATTTGCATTCAAAATACAACTGAGCGTCCAGGATGACTGGCTGCACAGTACTGAATATGGATGAAAGAAGCCCAGTGAATATGGTGTCAAGTTAAACCAGCTTTGTATCGTCTTTTCCTTCCTAAAATGGAAAACATGGAGGGAATGGAAACGAGTGTCTGTCACAGACAAGAAGTGAAGGAGATGTAACCATTTTCTTTAGGGCCCTAATTTAATAAAATATGGCCACATTTTTTAAATCTGTAAGGATTCTGTATTTTAGGGATAAACACTGAAGTGTCACCTGGCTTTCATGTCCTGGCTATGGACCCCATAGAAATGTTCAGTAAAATGGCTGTGGGTCCTGCCACAGATAAACAGAGTAAGAAGAGTCAGAGTAGAAAGCAGCATTAGAACGTCAGTAAACCCCTTCATGTCAGATGCCAGATCATACCTCCTGAAGTCATTACGGAACTTGAAGTTACTTTATTCTTTGTGCAAAGTGAAATCACTGCCCCCCAGTGCACTGCCATGCCCCTGTTTAGTCCACATGCTGACAACTGCCTTACGCTTAATGCATTGCCATGCTTCTCTCTAATTCCCTCGGCTTTACTGAATCTTGTTTTTGTTCAGTTTTCACATGTTTAATAGCTTGTTTAACATCTGCGTTGACCTGTTTATTTCTCCTCCACAGTTCCTTTGTCAGTTGTGTCATTGGGATTGAGCTAAGACACAGAGAGTGACGTATACCTGTATTTGGGCACTCAGAGTGTTAGCAAGAGCCAGGGTGGCTGTGACTCAAAGAATATTTCACAGGCAGGAGAGCTCCATAGGACATCAGTCGGTGATTTGATTGCCTCCACCTTTCTCGCTCTTTATTTCACAACAGGAGTGAAGGCTGGGACCGGTAACATGATGATCATCAGAGAGCCTAATTACACTGCACCGATTTAAGTAGTTTTCAAAAAGTGCTATCATGCATGGAGGGCATCTCTATGAATGGTCCAGCTGGCTAGAAGTGCTCATAGGAATAACAACCTTACTACCAAAGAAGCTATAAAATGTGCACAAAATACACAAAGAACCCATAATTCTACCCAAAATAGGCCTCATTATAGGCCACCAGACCCCAAACTTAAGAGGCAGATGTTCAGGCCTGTACAAGCAAAAAATGGGGCACTGGCTTTAAAAGTTTTAAAATGTTGTGTGTAGTATTAGTTATAGAAAAACAAAACCCGTGGTAGGACCTTGGCAGTGTTATTCTGACTCTGATTCTGCCTTTGATGTAATTTTTATTTTTTAGGTTTTCTGACCCCTGCCTGTTCTTAGACTGTGCTGTTTGCCTGATCCGGCTTGGCCTACGTCTTTTATCTTCTGGACATTTCCCTTCTCTCTCTCTTTATCCTCTGGATGTCTTTCTTGTACAAGTGTCAGTAACATACTTTACATACAGAGCAATAATGCTGCACTGGCAGTAAAACTTTGGAAACAATAGCACACTAGTTATCCAATTTTATGTGCTAATGTAAGGCACCTAAGAGATATGTAAAGTGTGGACATTCAGATGAGCAAATATTCCATTTTGTCTAAGACATTTACCCGACATTTTAAAGGTCTGTGGTGTTTCAGCTGCTGCAGTATCCCCCGAGGAATGAATGCAGTGTGATTGTAACACCATGAGTCAAAAAAGAAAACCATCTCCTGCGGTCTGTCCTAAATCTGCCTGCTCGGAACCTCTGCTCCTGACCCTCGGCTCGCAGATCTTTCTTAACATTACGGCACTGCCTCAGAGTTGCTTTATTAAGTCCCGGGGGAATTGTTAAAGGTTTTCTCCAAATCACTTTTAGGCTAAACAGATGCAGCTATTTTAGTCTGTCCTCTTAAATTTGCCCTCCAATCTCAGGTCTTCTTCCATAGGATCTGAGTTGATCTAACATGAATTATTCCTAATGTTAAATTGTATGTGTGTGTGTGTGTGTGCGTGTGTATGCTTCCCATGAAGAGACGGCATTAGCCCCATATACAAGACAACAGGATGGCTGCAGGGTTGACCTTGGTTTGCTCAAGAAATCACTGGCAATCTGTCCCTTCATAACTTATTGCAAAGGTGGCTACATCCACCCATTTTGGGTTTCATTTAATTATTGGTTTTCAAAATTCATTCTTCAAAAGACAGATACAATTAACATCAGCCCCACTACAGCACCAGAGGGTACTATTTAAACTGCCCTTTTGACTCATAGTGATGCTAAGGAAGCCAACATAAAGTAAAATATATCTGCATGTTAATTTAACAGAAGGAAAGGATGAGCACAGGGAGAACACAAACATACAAACTAAACAAGTCCAATAAGAATCCTCGTACCTCTCTGAGCCTGCCTGTAGGGTATTGAGCATCCTTTACCAGGTGGGATGGCTCATCTAAAGTTCACAACTAAAGAAACTCTTCATCTCCAGCCATCTGTCTGTCTCTCTTTCACTCTCTCCTGGTTTACCTACCAGTTCCCATTACTCCTTTACAGAGTTTTTACACCCAACTTCTGGCTTACTTCATTGAAAATCATGGAAATGTCTTTTAGGGAAAGTAAGACCTTCAGAAAGCCCTGGGATTAATGCCACAGAGCTCCCTCTGGTGGCCCCAGGTGTCCTTGCATCCTTCAGTTACCGCCTGTTGCTAAAATTGTTTAAATTCATTTTTTTCCCTCATCAAAGAACATTGAATAACCCAGAATGACTAGGCAAAAACATTTTAGGATTTTTTGCATATTTATTAAAAAAAAAAAAAAAAAACTGAGCTATTATATTGATACAAGCATTCAGACTCTTTACAATGGCACTTGTAATTTGGAGCAGGCGCATCTCATTCTATCGGTCATCCATTGAGATGTTACTACACTTCGCTTGGAAGCTACCTGGAGTCAATTCAATTGATTGGCCCTGACTAGGAGCGGCACACATCTGTCTATAGAGGGTCCCACAGCCGACAGTGAGCACCACAACAAACAAAGTTGAAAGAATTGCCTGCAGACAGTAGACACAGGATTTTCTCCAGGGTATAAAACACTTCTGAAGTATTTAAGGTTCCTAAGACCACAGTGGCCTTCATAATTCTTACATGGAAGAAGTTTAGAAACAACCATGACTCTTGCTAGAACTGTCCACTTTGCCAAACTGAGGAATCATGGGAGAAGAGCCTTGCCAGGGAGGTGGCCAAGAAATACTGTTGGATGAAACACATTGAAGAAGAGAGAGGGGTAAGAGAAAACAGAAAAAAACACAATAAATCGAATCAATGGATTACTTGGTCTTCAAAACCATGGGAACAATGTTTGAAAAATTAAATAGAGCAAAAAAACAAAAATGTTAAGATTTCTCATGTGTTTTTGTCTTTTCAAGCCAGAGGTTTACAGTTATCCTTTCTCTTGAAAAGCTTTTTTTGTGTATTTTGAATATTTACTGGATTTTCTTTTTACTTTAAAAGACTGAATCACATTTAAGGGTGTATGCAAGCCTTGAATTCTGCCTTTCGAAGTTGGGGCCAGGCTGATTGGGATAAGGCCTGTGTCTGAAGTGCTGGTGTGGCTTTTGTGGTGTTTTGAGGTCTGCACACCTTTTCGATAGTTTTATGCTGCTCTAGCATGACATAAGGAAGCTTATTTTTGCCCCCCCAAAAAAACAAAAAAGACAAAAATGAATGGGATCAGAAGCAAAAAAATGAATGCTCTTAAGTGGGTCCATACGTTGAAATCATTAGGAATCTATGCCATGATCCACAAGCTCAGTTCCAGTAACTTGACCTGACTGGACCAAATCTGATAAAAAGTGAACAAAAAACAACAACAAGGGAAATATGCAACCTGTCAGACATCTAAATGGTGGGCTCAACTCACCCATCCAAACACGTAAGCAGGCAGCACATTTCAGATTTTAGCTAGTTTAAGATACGTGATAACAGTTCATTATATCTTAGAAATTGTTCTTCTTGTTCATGTAAAATATAAACAATAGCATTTGTAATCTAGCAATAATGAAAAGCTTTTGAACAACTTGAATACTTTTTCAAGGCACTATATGAGGCCAGTTATTGTGTACAGGTTGTAACCATGCACAGTATGTACCAGAACATTGTTCATCCATTTTATGAACAGACTTTTTCCATGCAGTCACAGAACTAGGAGCCTATCCTGGCAGCACTGGGCATTGCTGGGTACAATCACACACACATGTCCCACACTTACTGGTCAAGTCGGTTTAGGTCCAGTAAGCCAGTCTGCTGCTAGTCCATGAGTCTGGCATGTGGGAGCAAACACGAGCTCCTGAAGGATCACCACAGGATTAATGGCAGACCTACACTCCTTGAAGTACGGGTCCTGTCAGGGCACTTTACTAGGTTGTGTGGTTCCTCACAGAGCCATTGCTTGACAAGGAACCGTTTCATTGTAAGATGGGATCTTTGCACTTGAAATTGATTCTGTGGGCTTTGAAAAGGTTATTAATATGTGGACAATAATATGTGGAAATATGTAATGTACAGTAAACACAGCGGGATGCAGCAGAACAAGGACACCTGAGGTTAGCCTGCATTAAGGTATGCAGCGAAAAGCAGGAACCCAAAGGTATTTCACAAATCTTTCATCACAAGCTAATAGTTATTTATGGAAGTTTTTACTGATCAAAATAAATACAAGTTGTTTTTTTTTTTTTCTCTATATCCATGTAGTAGATGTTTTTTAGTAATCCAAAAAGAGTTCCTGCATGGCATCACTCTAAATAACAACTTTAGCACCTTTATTTTTAAGAGTGTAACTGTTGTGTTATCTGCTTCACCCTTACAAGGCCAGCATATATAAAGCATACTGTAGTAGGTATAAACCAGTGTAATGGTTGGTACGACAGACATATTACAGGAAGGATCACGTGGCATTGTGTAGGAACGCAAGGTAGAAAGAAATTTAGCAATGGCAAGGAACGTGGCCATTTTATTAGAGGACGGAGGGCGGCACATCCAGTATGGGTGCTGTGCACCACAGAAGAGCAACTAGAGAGAAGGGCTCCTTGGGATAAAAAAAAAATCATATTGTCTCAAAACAGCAGAAACAGAAGGAAATTCAGCAGCTGTCTGATCTTTTGCTAGGTGAGACCGTTAAATCACAAAGTGTTGGCAAGCAGCAAATCCTCTGCTGCCTGAGAGGGGCCAACACAAGGTCCATTTTAAGAATGGGGCTATACCATTGACAACTGTTTCTCTTAAGCACGTCAACTGGGAAGCTCTCTAGACTTTGCCCTTTAAGCCCTTTGGAAAGCTTAGGGGTGCATTGTACCATGAGAACATACTGTGGCCGGGAAGCTCTGTGATTGTGTAGAACTGGAAAGAAATTATGGGGTTTAGCTTACAACAGGATCCCTCCAAACAGCCAGAGGGCTAACAAGCTTGGAGAATGGAGTGGCACCAGCGGCACAAGGTGGAGTCCCAACCGGCACAAGGTGGAGACAAAGATGACGTGGAAGTCTTAGGAATGGTTTATTGTACTTTTATGGCTGAGGGGACAAGCCAGGCCATCTTGAAAACACAGAGGAAGTCCTGCTTAGGAAGGCCCAGGGGGGCTACAGGCTTTGTTGTTTTCTGATTTCCTTTTTCTGTGAGTTCTCTCCTTTGATCGTCTCTCTCTGTATTCATTTTCTATGAGAAAAGATGCTTTTTGCATTATTTAGCCTTCATGGTATTATTCCAGGCTTTGGGAAGCTACAAATCACCCCTCTTTTCATGCTGCATTCATGTGTATTTCCATCCATCCATCCATTTTCTATTATAAATATTCTATTATGTGTACAGTATATACAAAGTTAATAAATTTATTATTTAAAGTGTGCATTGAATTTTTCAAAATAAAATGAAAGTGCAATGTACTTCAATCACCATCCAGTTATAAAACATGTTGCCCCAGCTCAGTGGAAAATGGATATGTATGGTCTTCTACCGGGGAGTCGGTGAAAGAAGCCAGCTTTGGCTCTTGGATTTTCTTCTGCTTGCTTGCAGCCCACATTAATCCAAATCTCTATAAAGTATTACTATGGCAACGGCATGCTTCTGTCAGTCTGCAAATGTGCCCAAGTTTCAGAAAATTCATGCAACCCAGAGGTCTGTATACAGTAGAGATGGCGGCCCTATTAGAGGTGGACAAATTGAGGAGCCTTCTGCCTAATAGGCTGCCACACGACACAGCAGGTAGAAGTTGCATTATGGCAGGAGCTGGACTCCGGCTTATGTTTTCAATTTTTATTAGACTTCTGTCACCTTGTGCCTCACTCGGCATCTGCAGAAGGTAACTAATTATGGACATCTGCATGAAGTGGGACAGAGATATGAACATTTGCAATATTTATTGCTTGGAAAGTCACTGGCTAATTTGGCTAGTGGGTCAAACATCTGCAGCAAAGAATAAAATTCATAGCCATAGAGATTTCTATCAAAAAACTGGCCAAGAATATTGCTTCTATGATAGATAGATAGATAGATAGATAGATAGATAGATAGATAGATAGATAGATAGATAGATAGATAGATGGATAGATAGATAGATAGATAGATAGATAGATAGGAAAAACATTTAAATGTCTGTCATTCCACTGAAAGTTTAAAAAAGTTCTAATATAGAGGTAACTATGCTCAAAAGGTGCTGGCTAAAACCTGCCTTCTGTTATACAGTGTCTGTAAAGGAATATCTGCTACTGTATATGTGGACTATATCTTATCTATATCTTATTATATCTTATAATTTGTACTTTTATCTTATCTAATGGTTTATTTACTGATGTAGCTTTACTGTATTTGGTGCTACTTCGGTAAGTGTCCATGTTTTTTGCATTTCTAAATACGCACAATTGATTGTTTTCTCATTTTTATTTAATTCATTCATTCATCCATTTTGATTAATTTATAGACATTACTGGATATGTTTTTTGGCTTAAAGTATTATTTAAGCTTTTACCTACTTTACTTATGTTCAGCTTTGAACTGCATATAAACTTTATACTGTGTCCTCTAGGGGGCATCTCACGACCCCCAAATCCTTCACACAAACTTACAAGCATGGTCATGCAAACAAAGAATTTTATTTTACAATATCTTACTCATATCTCTTTTACACCAGGACACAACTATAACACATGTCAGTTTCCCATCACTCCTCTCAGGTGGGCTTGGTCCGACTCCTCTCCCAACTCTGAACCCCAAGTGGGCGGAGGCGGCCCCCTTTGTGCTGGACCCAGCAATATTTCTGGCATCAAGGTGGAAGCACTCCTGTGTTAAGTGGGAGTCCCTGAAAGCAGGGAGATCCAACCTCAGCAGTTCCCCCCTGTTGGCACCTACAGAGCCCAACAGGGCTGCCCCACAGGACTACAATTCTTAGCATGCCCTGCTGACACATAAATGGGTATACTGGGCCAGGAATGCTGCCACCCAGTGTGTCAGGGAAGCATGTACTCTTCAGAGGCATTCCCCCCGCTATCCATCCACTACACTGGCTTCCCTGCTAGGTAATGATGCAGGGTTTATGTCAGCCCAGCCCTGCCGTCCATCACAGCACCCAATGGAAGACGTGCTTAGCTAACAGTTTAACTACTGTATAATTTTATTTTTCCATTTAAATGCTGCCTTCACATGCTATCAGAGTATTTGGAGCTCCTAGTTGTGATATTTCACCTTCCTAGCATTTCAAGAAATGCAAGGTTGCTGTTGATTTGTTACTTTTTCTGTAAAAAAAAAAATGAAGTGTCTTCTGAAAATAAAGAGCAAGCTAAACATATTAAATGGGTATGACTTTCCTCCAAAAGCAATTAGCCCTTTTTACAAAATTTGAAATGATCCATTGATGGGTAAATCTACCTTCTGTTAGTTAGACAGCAGTAGATTGTGTTTATTTTCCTTCTCTCCTTTACTCAATTATTAATAATAATAAAAAGAAGAAATTTTAATTTATAATTGATTATAAATAATCAATGTTTGCATTGTAAGAAGAATTGTTGAAATGCACTACACAACTGTAACAAACAACTGGCAGTCTCCGGACGGCCACGAGGTGGAAGGCAGCTTCTTTGGGGCACTGCCTCCCCTGTAATGCAACATGGCACCCAAGCCCCCCAAAAGCTGCAGCAGTGCTATGGTTTCCTACAGGGCATCATGGGAACTGGAGTTCTTTGATTCAGCCCTGTTGGGTGCCGCCAAGGGGTGCTGCAGGGACTGGGAAATCCTACTTTGTGCCCCAACCAAAGCCAAGCCCTCGGGACACTGGAAAGACTTCCAGGGATTACTCAAAAGGAGCTGCCCGTCACTGCTCCAGGAGCCATAGTCAGGAGGAGGAAGACAACGCTATCTGCAGGAGGAGTAGAGGTGGAATGGGAGACCAAGTGCTGCGTGCTTTATCATGCTTATTTGGGCTTTATGCCGTATTTATTGTCTTGTGAAACTATTGGGAAGCGTTTCCCAGAGTGAAATAAAACGCCTGTGTGTTGCTGGACTTGTGCCTTGTGTCTGTCTGTGTCAGGTGTGAGGAGCTGTAGGCCACAACAACAGAGGCATCAAAGCTGGGCAAAGGCTACAACACTTTCATGGGGGAATTCTGTTATAACTACCAAGATAAATTTGTTAACTATCTTATGCCAGTATGCTAACAGTTTCAGCAAATGTGTTTTTCTTTTTACATGTAATATATGTGTGCTTTGTTTTGACAGATTTCAATATACTGTAATATAGAATAAACACATAAAATGAGCTGTAACCTTATAAAATAACCACATTTGATCTACAGTACGTTTACCTAGCAACCATCGATCTTCACGTTGTTTCCAAAGGTTTTTTCATGTTTGCTATTTGCGAGTTATTAGCTTCCTGACATTAAAACGCGTGACCCTGTAGCATTTAAATTTAATGTTCATATTGTTAGTCAGAAATAAAAATTAATTGTATTGTAGTTTCGATATGTTTTGTGTACAGATAAGGTGCAGGTCATGTTGCCTAATTGTGTTCCATTGAGAAGTTTCCGTCATCACAGACTCTCATATGTAAACTTCAAGACAGGCCTTTGGCCTTCGCTACAGATGATCCCGATTTCAGTACGACACCAAAGTTGTTCCAGCAAAAGAAAGAGACCACATCACTCTTAAGGATACATGTAAACTTGATGTGCTCATCAGATTTAAAGAGCTGGTGTTCTGTTGAAATGTTGTACTTATCGGTCTGCACAGTTAATGGCTGCTGTACGTGCTCACATCAGAATTGTGCCACGTTCTCTCATGTTAAGGAACATATCTATAAAATCAGGTGACTGGAGTTTTTGATGATGTCACCTCTGTGCAGAGCTGCTGCACCATGACGTCAATGCAGTTTCTATGACAGACGTTAGGGTTAGGGTTTTGATGGGGTTAGGGTTTAACAGTTTAACCACAGACTGACAGACATAACTATCGATTTCTGGTACAGTAGTACAGTTTGACAAACGTAAATGCTGCCATTGTATATATAAAAATGTGGTCCTTTATCTCCTTTGAGTGCTTGACTCCATTTTCTTCACTATGTTTCATCCATGCAAACGCTTATTTAGAATTTGAAGACAGAAGGACACTACAGAAGCTCTACTTTCATAATTCTGCTGTTGTTTTAGATAAGCAGAAAAGTGTTTACTCGTCAACAACAAAGATACAGAAGTGTGAAAGGGGCTGATTTGACCACAAAAACGACATGGCTGGCCTAGCAGGTTGTATTTTTTATTTTACACGATTGACTAAGGTGACAGGTCAGCAATACGTCACAACCTCAAGAAATCAGGTAGCTTTGTTTTTTTTTTCCAAATTGTTCGACTTGTAGCTCCGAGTTTGAAGGGAGTTTATGTGGAATTCCAACACGTAAACTAGTATTTACTGTCTGTGAGTACATGTCTACACAGCAATAGACCACTCCATCTTTTTCTATCCAAGGTATAAAAGTTCCGTCCTGCACGTATACAAACATCTGCCCTAAAACTGCACTGACTTCTGCAAATAGATGCTTTGCACTGAAACACAGAAAAGGGTCAAATTGCGATTAAGGAGCTCTGCTGAACAGCCAATCAGATTGCACATACAGCAGAAAATCTGAGACGCTCGCATCAGTACAAGACAGTGTCTCTACTTGATAGGTGGTGTGGTCCCCGGCCGGGGCTGGAGCCCGGCCGGGACGCCTTGGAGGACGAGAGGGGGGCTTGTGCCTCCTCCACACCGCGAGGGGGCGTCCGTCCTGGTTTTGTTGGGAGCCACGGGTCGAGGGCATGGAAGCCCTACCCTGTAGGGGCCCGTGGATACCGCCAGGCGGCGCCCCGATGCCGGTTTATCCCATACAGTCGCCGGTCGGAGCTGGAGCCCGGCCGGGACGCCTTGGAGGACGTGAGGAGGGCTTGTGCCTCCTCCACACCGCGAGGGGGCGTCCGTCCTGGTTCTGTTGGGGACCACGGGTCAAGGGCATGGGAGCCCAGCCCTGTAGGGGCCCGTGGTCACCGCCAGGCGGCGCTCCGATGCCGGTTTATCCCGCACGGTCCGCGGCTGGGGCTGGAGCCCGGCCGGGACGCCTTGGAGGATGAGAGGGGGGCTTGTGCCTCCTCCACACCGCGAGGGGGCGTCCGTCCTGGTTTTGTTGGGAGCCACGGGTCGAGGGCATGGAAGCCCTACCCTGTAGGGGCCCGTGGATACCGCCAGGCGGCGCCCCGATGCCGGTTTATCCCATACAGTCGCCGGTCGGAGCTGGAGCCCGGCCGGGACGCCTTGGAGGACGTGAGGAGGGCTTGTGCCTCCTCCACACCGCAAGGGGGCGTCCGTCCTGGTTCTGTTGGGGACCACGAGTCAAGGGCATGGGAGCCCAGCCCTGTAGGGGCCCGTGGTCACCGCCAGGTGGCGCTCCGATGCCGGTTTATCCCACACGGTCTGCGGCTGGGGCTGGAGCCCGGCCGGGACGCCTTGGAGGACGAGAGGGGGGCTTGTGCCTCCTCCACACCGCGAGGGGGCGTCCGTCCTGGTTTTGTTGGGAGCCACGGGTCGAGGGCATGGAAGCCCTACCCTGTAGGGGCCCGTGGATACCGCCAGGCGGCGCCCCGATGCCGGTTTATCCCATACAGTCGCCGGTCGGAGCTGGAGCCCGGCCGGGACGCCTTGGAGGACGTGAGGAGGGCTTGTGCCTCCTCCACACCGCGAGGGGGCATCCGTCCTGGTTCTGTTGGGGACCACGGGTCAAGGGCATGGAAGCCCAGCCCTGTAGGGGCCCGTGGTCACCGCCAGGCGGCGCTCCGATGCCGGTTTATCCCGCACGGTCCGCGGCTGGGGCTGGAGCCCGGCCGGGACGCCTTGGAGGACAAGAGGAGGGCAAGTGCCTCCTCCAGACGGAGTGGGGGCGTCCGTCCTGGTTAGGCAGGGGGCCTCGGGTACAGGGCATGGAAGCCCTACCCTGTAGGGACCCGTGGCCACTGCCAGGCGGCGCCCCAGGGCCTAATTATCCCGTGAGCCCGGCACTTCCGCCACACCAGGAAGTGCCGGGGGGAAGACTTTGGGTGGCGCCGGGAGAGCCGCCAGGAAAGCAGCCGACACTTCCGCCACGCTGGGGCGTGGCTAAAGAGAAGAGGCCGGAAACACCTGGGGCTCATCCGGGGCATTATTTAAGGGGCCGCCTCCCTCCAGTCAGGTGGTGGAAGTCGGGAGGAAGTGGACTGAGCGGAAGGAAGGACTGGAGGCGGCCAGGAAGGCACAAGACTGTGGGCCTGGACTTTGGGGAATTCGGTGCGAGAGGGCACTGGGGGTGCACGTGAGCAAAAGACTTGTAAATAGTGTAAATAAATAAATAGTGTGTGGAAAAAATATGATGTCCGTCTGTCTGTGCCGGGGCCAGCGTTCACAGTGGTTTTACTAAATGACACGCCTACTGCAAGCCATGCCTACTCAAAAGTCATCAATATTCATGAGTTATATAACTCTCCCATAACCCTAACCTTAACCATAATGGAAAGATGTTTTATGAGAACGAAGTGCATGGTACACCTTCAAAATGGGTGTGTTACAAAAGACACAAATGACCGGGCGTGTTGTGTGACATCACTGACATATAATGCAAATGGCACTAAATGTCAAAGCATGCGAGCAATTTGATTGGCTTCTCAACAGAGCAGCACTTAAATTACACATAGAGAGAACTTTTCAAAATAATAGTGGCATCCATGGGTCTTTTCAAAATAAGAGCTGTCTCATCACACATTTGTTTCTTGCTTTTCGCAGCAGAGTTTGGCTGAAGAACCACAAGGTTGCATGTAAATTTGATGTCCTCATCAGATTTAAAGAGCTGGTGTTCTGTTGAAATGTCCTACTTATTGATCTGCACTGTTAATGGCTGCTGTACGTGCTCACATCACAATTGCGTCACATTCTCTCGTGTTAAGGAACACGCCTATAAAATCAGGCAGATGGAGATTTTGATGATATCACCTCTGTGCAGAGCCGCTGCACCATGATGTCAGTGCAGTTTTACGACAGACGTTAAGGTTAGGGATTTGATAGGGTTAGGGTTTAACAGTTTAACCATAGACTGACAGACGTAACTATCGATTTCTGGTATGGTAGTACAGTTCGACAAGTGTGAATGCTGCCACTGTATGCATAAATATGTCATCCTTTATTTCCTCTGAGTGCTTGAATCCATTTTCTTCACTATGTTTCATCCTTGCAAAAGTTGTTGGCCTGATCAAAAGACGTTTCGCAGGACCTCCAAAGCAATGTTCTTGAACCTCACATAACTGGATTGTGGGTGTGTGTGTGTAAGTGTGCTCTGCAATTCACTGGCATCCTGTAGGTGAATGATTTTAGTTTCATGCCCAGCGCTGCTGAAATAAGCTCCTAACCAGCCTGCAATTCTGAACAGGGTTAGGTGAATAGAATGATAAAAGAAATGAGGCTAAGACGGAAGGACTGGTAAAGCTCAGGTCAACTTTTTAGAAGAAACTCCCAAGCTTAAAATCAATCTTTTTCTATCATTGATTTTTACATAAACAGTACAATTATTTCTATCCCAGCCCCTCACTCGCAATATTATCTGTCTCCACACTCATTACTCCATCAAAGCGCATAAACTGTGAAGTCACTGATGGTCAAATGAATCCACAGGCTGCTGCTTTAGCTGGTGATTAGAAGAACATTACACACGACTCTGAGGAAATGCAAAAAATAGGAAAACAGTAAAAGCCTCCATGTCATTCTGAGAACTGATTGTGGGCTTCATGTTAACATTTGCGGCAGAGGCGCTCTGCTAGGCGCGGAGCTCATCCTGAATGACAGCCTTTCAGAAATCATCAGGCTTATCATGCGAAGTGGAAGGCATGTTTGGCTTGATGCTGCAAGGTCACCAGACGCATTAAAGAGAGAAGTATAATAGTTTAAGGAAATAACTCTCTCTCTCGCTCTCTCTCTTTTGTGATAATAGCTCGTGCAGTAAAGCTATACATGAAACATGAGGCTGAGGCACATTAAACCTCCGAGTGGGAACGTAAGAGACTGTCAGAGCATGGCTGCATTAAATTATACTAAATATCTAAAGAGCCTCAGCAATAAACTGCGACGAGGAAGAAACAAACTGGCTGGGCACTCATGCCAGTGCTGCATACAATGTGCCCATTGGCTTCTTTTAATTAGGGGTATCACCAGAAAAATGAAGCGAAGACTGACGTCTTATGGTGGCTTTGAGTGAACAAGTCCCTTTAATAACATTGTTAACTTTTTAATTGTTATTTTTTCTGTTCCTTTCCCTGCTCTAAAGCCCTTTGTAATAGAAAAAGACCCCACAACTCATCGATAATGGGGGCACAGACTGGATACAGAAATAATCTGGATCTTGGTGAGGAAATCAGAACTGTTGAATGAAAAGAGAGCCCTATGGAGACAGCTGCCCCCAAACCACTGAATGCTGCTTCTTGAATAAAGTCACAACAATGGTGGGAAGTCATTAAGTTGGCAGAGTGGTACAGCTGTCTAATACCTGAAGTGCCCCCAGATTAAATCAGGCACACCACATGTTGTCTATGAGGAGGCTGCACGTTATACATGTGGCTGTGTGGATTTTTACAAACACTTAATACCCCAGAATAGTGAAGCAAAAACAAGATTTTAAAACTTTTCTCCTATTTATTAAAAGTAAAACACTGAGATATGACAATGAGACTCATATTCAGACCCAGGTCTTTACTTGGCGGTGACTGCAACGTGGAGTCTCCTTGAATTTCACTCAATAAGCTTTGTGTGCCTGGATTGGGGATTTTCTGCTATTCACCTCTGTAGATCGTCTCAAGCTGTGCCATATTGGATGAAGACCATGGGTGATCAGCTCAGAGATGTTCAGTTGGATTCAGTTCTGTGGTTCTCTGGTTGGGTCACTCAAGAACATTCACAGAGTTGACCCTAAGCCATTCTTGTGCTGTCCTTGCTTTGGGTGATTGTTTTGGTGGATGTTGAACCTTCAGCCCAGTCTGAGGTCCAAAGCGCTCTAAAGAAGAATTTCAGGAAGGATATCTCCGAACTTTACTCAATTAAGCTTTGCCTTATCCATGTCTAGTTTCCCAATCTCTGTATGTCAAAAATAGTCCCAGAGCATGATGCTGCCACCACCATGGTTCACCATTGGAATTGGATTGCACAGGTGATGAGTTCTGCTTAGATTCCTCCAGACATGACACTAACCTTGGTTTCATCAGACCAGAGCATCTTGTCTCTCACAGTCTGGGAGTTCCTTGGCTATCATTTTTTTTTTAACTCCAAGCTCGATTTCATGTTTCATTCAAAGAGTAGAGACTTCTGTATCTCTTCTCTACCCTAAAGCCCAGACTGGTGGAGTGTTCCAGTGTCTTTGTGAAAGTTACTCCCATCTCCACACCAGTCACCTGGAGCTCAGCCAGAATGATCACTAGGTTCTTGGTCTCTTTTCTTACAAGGCCTTCTTCCATGATTTCCAAGTAACCCTACCTGGCCAGGTCTAGGAAGGGTTGTGTTTCCATTTAAGACTTATGCAGGCGACTGTGCTCTTAGGAACCTTTAATACTGCTGGAATTTTTTTCAGCCTTCCCAAGATCTGTGACTTGACGGAATCGTATTTCCAAGCTCTGCAGGCAATTCCTTTCACCACATGGCTTAGTGTTTCTTCTGATATACTCTGTCAACTCTGGGACCTTCTATAGAAAGGTCTAATGAAGTGAACTGACCACAGGTGGACTCCAAACAAGACGTAGAAACATCTCAATGGTGATTAAAGAAGTAGGATACACTTAAGCCCAATTTCAAGTGTCACAGCAAAGGAACTGAATACTGGCATCAATGTGATATTTCACGTTTTTATTTTGGGTCAGGGAGAGGTCCTTCCAGACCCAAAAGTTCAATGTTGTAGCACCGGATGTACTCCCAGGTCCAGATTAAAAACAAGTGCTTCACCTTCCCCAGATGACTCAGAGACAGGAGTGGAGTTGAGCAAAGCTCACGTAGGAGATGTGGAGGAGAAAATGTAAGACAACGAAAAAGAATTTTTGGTATTTCTAGGAGAGTAAGGCAGCAGGCAACAGCACTGGGTGCCCACTAACGCACACAACCACTCAACGTTAAGTTTGAATCTCCAGTCATTGTAACCATTTTCATGGGAGGCAAGCTTTATTACATGAGAAAACAAAAAAAAAATCCTCAGGATTCAAACCCAGCCTGCAGGATCTGTGAGGTGCCAGTGCTGCCCACTACTACATCGTATTTGTTGTGTATTCAGGGACAGCAAAAATATATATTTGCATCATATCTTGGTCTTGCAAATCACCATACATTCTTAAAAATTCAAGGTGCCACATTGGTTCTTCGGAGCGATGCCATAGGTGAACCATTTTTGGCTCCCAATACAACTATGCAAATGTTTCAGACTGTGTCTTTTATTCTTCTATTCTTCATTATGTAAAGCACTTTGAGCTACATTCATCCATCCATCCACTGTCTAACCTGCTGAATCCGAACACAGGGTCACGGGGGTCTGCTGGAGCCAATCCCAGCCAACACAGGGCACAAGGCAGGAACCAATCCTGGGCAGGGTGCCAACCCACCGCAGGACACACACAAACACACCCACACACCAAGCACACACTAGGGCCAATTTAGAATCGCCAATCCACCTAACCAGCATGTCTTTGGACTGTGGGAGGAAACCTGAGCTACATTTTTTGTATGAAAATGTGCTATATAAATACATGTTGTTGTTGCTAACCTTTATTTATTTAGATCTGTAACAGGATCCATAGAGCAAATAACCATGAACAGATAATAACAAATTTGAAATGGACTCTTGCCACATGCAATCACACTGGTTTTCTTAATAGGCTACCATACATTCAAGATTTCATTTTTTTTTTTTTTTTTCTACATTTTAGAAAGTTTTCCAAAGCGGAAAGAACCAACTTTAAATGCAAAGAACTGTTCTCAGAAGGAAAAGGTGCCTTGTCAAGCAAACAACCACTCAACCTGATAAAGAAACACAAAGTGCAGTTAAAGAACTAATAGTTTTAAGAGTGTGTGGGTAGAGGGGTCAGCCATCATAATAATAATAATGTTTAAGGAGAAGACCCTAAAACGTCATTTCTGATGATTGGTATCCATATGGCCACCATCTGTTGTCATTGAGTTTCAGATTGTGGAGGAGAAAAGAAATCTGTAGGTTTGCCCAATGAAAGGAGGAGTGTTGGCAGAATGGCAAAGGCATAGGCACATATAGCAGAACTAAGGAAACTACAGCCGACAAGCTTTATCATCAGCAACAAAACTGAAGACGACGTCAGAAACAAGCACAGGCAAAAGATGCAAGTAGTAAAGTGATGCTTGTTTCTTTAAAGCTGACAGACGGGCGCTCAATATGTCAGTGCACTAAGTGCTAGATTGTGGAAAGGCGTCCCTAGCAACCACTGAAGCGAATGTCGACATTTAAAAAAACAAAACAAAACAAAAAAAAACTTCAAAATTAATGGCTAATTTAAAAACAAAAATGTCCAGTTCAAGGAGAGCCTGACATGAACAAAGCGAGTATATGCAATAAAATAAGTATGCCCGTCTACCTAGGCACTAAATGCCACATGATAGTGTGCCAGTCCATCTATTTAAATGTCTCCTGTTTAGTTTCGCTTTACTACTAGCTCACTCATCTTTGAAATTCTTGTAATGTGAGACCTGTCAACATCTCAAAAGGAATTTGAGGTGCATCCAGTACAGTATTTAATCTACCTTGCAGCATCCACTGACAAATTGATTACCAACTAAAATCTGCGATTACAAATGAAAATAAACGAACAGAGGGTTAGGACATATAGAGCGGCGTAACACAGACGGGGTTTTGAGCAATTAAGTGATTAATTCCAGTGATGTTACTGCCATTGTCCTTAGAAAGGTGACCTGCTGCAGAAAAAGCTGCACACTTATCCAGCGTTTCTGTGTCCCTCGGCAAGGCTCAGAACTCCTCGCCTTTTCTCGTCTCGTTGGCATATACCTGTATAAAGGTCTGTTTTCATTTCGCTTCTCGACAATTTCACTTTAATGTTGCCACTGGTTGGCAAAGCGGGACAAATCTAAACACGACGGCAATTTGGGATTTGAGTGGGATTAGGAAATTCGGCTGTTTCACACAATCTGATGTGTCAGGTATGGCAGTGCCAGACCAGAACACACATACTGGGCACGGACTCCAAAGCCAGTATTGGCTCGATGCTTGGATTGCGTTAAATCTAAAGCGCAAACTGCTGTGTCTGTGTGCGTGCGTGTATACGTGCGCGCGTGTGTGAAAAAAGTGCCCATAAACAGGTAAGCAAATGATTAACAATAATCATATAGCTTAAAGTGACACATTTGTACAGTATTTGTATGTGTATACACAACATGGTATTTTAATTGCTTAGTTTATCCCTGAATTTAAATAAAAGCTAAAGGCAAATAAACAAAAATAATAACGTGTAATGTGTCGACTTTCTAAAATAAATATATCAACAATTTATTACGACTACAAGACCTCAGCCCTGGATCGAGCAGCTCCAGTCTGCGACGCGCTTCTTTCAAAGTCACAATCAGCAGGTACAATGAGATCAGCTGCTGAGCAGCATGCGCCCTCTATCGGCAAGTGAGCGTCACTGCGGGCGTCCGCAGCATAGGAACGCTGTTCAAGCACATTGCAAATACTTACGAAAAATAAAAATGAACAGGTTATTGGGCGAAAAAAAAGCTCACCAGCACCATGATGGGAAATTGACATTAAGATAAAGTACGTGTGCGTATTATTACTAGTGATCAAAACAGCGTGTAATCTCTTCCCAAAAGAGAACCGACGAATTACTGACAGGGTCAACGCTTTAAAACTTCGGCAAAGGTTTTATCCGCGAGCCTGTCGATAAGGTGACGTTTATCACCTCAGTAAATTAAGATGATGAATGAAACGGAAGCGATGCTTAAAATTAACATTCCGAAGCGTCCCGCTAGTGAAAGAAAAATAAAAGCTAGGTTCACGATTGAACTAAAGATTCTGTTCTGGTTGAAGTAATGTATGCGTTGACACGTCTTTCAAATTTGTTCACAAGAAAGAAAGAAAGAAAGAAAGAAAGAAAGAAAGAAAGAAAGAAAGAAAGAAAGAAAGAAAGAAAGAAAGAAAGAAAGAAAGAAATCAGTAAGGAGAGAACAGCACAGTCTACTGTTTAGAGGAGTCTTTATTTATGTAATCTTACTGGTGAAGCTCAGATTTAGGAGTAGCTAAATAAAGGAGTGTTGATTAATCATTCGGTTGCTTTGGTTGCAGAGACTGAATTCAGGGATTATTACTACACAACTTGGCAAATCGCATCAAATAAATGTAGAGCATGAGAGTAGCGATCGAGCTTGTGAGTGTGTGTGTCCGATTTTTCCCTAAGTGATGTGTGATTCACTTATGGTGAAATGAGCAGAAGTGCGTAATAACAACGCCCAACTAATTGAACGTTCAAAGTATCATAGTGATAAAACACCGACATCTCTAAGGCTCCCTTATTAAGCTAGGTGGGCTTTCTGTAGTGACCTGTGTGCTGGTGGCTAATTCGTAATTTATCATTCATATATTGTAGATAATGAAAAGCAATGCGCGCCAGAAGGAGGTACTGCTTGAAGTTGTACTGCACGGGTATTCCAGTGTCTTTTGAAGAGCACAATAACAGGGCACTGGTGAAGGAAGGTGACAGGAGTGAAGACTGGCCATTCCCTGCTTCTTCAAGCAAATGAAACTCGTTTATGTAAGATTCCACATATTTAGCTGAATTCAGTTTTTTGTACAAGCAAAGTAGGCGCAGATGTGGACACCGACTAAAATTTAGGACGAAACGTAGCCTATTTCACCCTGATAAAGTGGGGAATGTGACCAAAATTTGGCGGAAAGAGATTCAGCGGTGTGGATTTGCATAGCAGACAGACAGACAGACAGACCCAGACATTCAACTTCGATATATTAGATAAACAAGCAGACCATGTGCAGGGTAAGAGCATAACTGGGTAATTTCTGATAGATTGTAAGGCACACCCATTCAGACGTACACACTTATTCATATGTTGCTGTGTAAAATGAAAATCAATACTTTTATTCTCTGATATCTTTATAACTTTGACGCCAATCCTCTCAGTCTCATGTGCTACCTTTATCATTCTACGCACCATTTTAGTAGCATGTGCGTATTAGAGGAAAAATATTAACAGTATGAGAGAAAACAATGGGAAGTGCTCCATGAATGGAACTATACAGAACAGAAGATAGATGATGAGAGAAAGAAAGGATGACAGAGGTTATGAAAGGCACTATATGATAGAAAGAAAGAAGAAAAGAGAGTGCTTTTAGAGGTCTCCTTCCTTAATTTAACCTCAGATGGTATCGATGCTCATATTTACATTAAAACCATGTGAATCAACATCATGTGATTGACTGAAATAAATACTTTAATATGTAAATAAGTAAACAACTAAAGTAAAAATATTAATGTTTATTGAATTACCACTGTTAGATGGATGATACTGATACTGTTGAGTTACACACTATTCGCACTTTCACTTTCTCTTCTTCTCCCGGTTTCTATACATTGCGAAAGAGAAGCGACAAACTAATAATAAGTTATTCAATATGACGTTATTATTATGATTATTATTAACTCAGCTTTACTTTATAAAGAAACAAGATTTTGTTCACTATGTCCGTCTTCAAGATTAAATCTCGCTTTAATTTAGCTGATAGGCTGATCATTTTCGTATTACGTACACCTAAAGTGTAGTCTTGCCTATGGAGTGTTTACATATATTCTGGAAATGTCCATTATTTCTAGAATTAAAGCCATTTCCAGACCCTTACAAGACTACGATCGGCTCTCTAGATTTGTTACCATAAGCAAAAGTTGTGGCGACATGCAACTGATTACTATTGACATTACAACATGATTAAAGATTCAAAATAATGTATCCGTTATAAATACAAACAGTTTTTTGTACTCAGTACAAACACTTCCAAACCACTGTCGGCTCCCGATCCCTATAATGAGGATCATCAAGATGACTTTTGGACGCTTCAGTTTCCAGGCTCTACGCTCTGCAGGTATATGCAGATTAATCGATTGATTAAATGAAATACACAAACAACAGATTGCTCTACATCATATAATTATCATCTATCCAGTAACTGACGCAACAGAACCTGTAAAAGCTCCCCATACAAGTTACACCCCTACTGTACTGCAGATAGATTTGACAGATGAGACAGCTGATAAATTCCGTGCCGTCTCTGATAAGATTTTAGGTCGTGTGCACATATCGTGCTTCTTATCATTACTGATACTACATCTGATCACAATAAACAACATCCAAACGGCAATTAAGAAAGAAGAGTGGCGCTTTCTCTGACATCAAAGGTACCTTCCCCCTTTAAACGTTCTTTGCACAGCAGCACTAAGAAATAAACAACATGGACCGAAACATCTCATGCACGTCTGTTGCCATTTATCATCAAGACGTCGATGCTTCATACGGTCTAAATGACAAGGTCAACAACGTTTTCAGAAGCAGAGAAAACTAAATGCAACCTCCATTCACCTTAACTATGTGTTCTTAAATATCAGATAGAGCGCGGGGAGGAGCAGGGTGATCTTATTTGCTGCTTCTCGCTGTTATAAACTGACATAACTTTATGAGACTTGGGTATTCAGTTAGCTATGACTGCAGCTTCCAAACGAATACCTGTCGTGTTTGATCATTTACTTTATCATAGCATTAAGAATCGATCACTTCACACGGTTTGCGACTATGCTAAATATTACAACATGTTTCGGGGTCTGTCTTCCTTATCTGAAAACTACTGATTCTAACCATCTTTATATGTAATCTCACTGCTAGTCCTCCTTTTCTTTGCAGCTAGCTTTTAATTTGTAAAGTTGATGTGCATTTAGACTTATGTGTATCGCCACACCTCCAGAAAGTGAAGATTTAACAGATATACCTATCCCTCCTGCAATTCAAATTGCCTGAAGATCAACATTACAAAGTAAGCTTGGTGTAACTTCAGGTTTATGATTTTCGCCAAACTTATTGCAGAAAGAAGGAAAACAATTACGAACTGGTAAAATCACGCCAGCTTTTAAAGATATTAAGAATGCAGCCCAGCCATAAATAAATAAATAAATAAAACCATGCCCTACCTGAGGACAGCATTTTCTCCTTGTCTGACCGTGACGTTGTCCATGGCTTTGGGGAAGGGAGAGTCCCCGCTTCGCACCGGCACTCCTGCGGGTACAAGAAACAGCAGCCTGAGAGACAGCACAACCAGGCACTTCCAGGATAGCACTAAATAGCCACAAATACCCATCTTGAGCCACAATGAAACTCCCAGTCCACCAAGAGGGGTGGAAAAGTTGCAATATAATTTCCTTCAGAGTGCAGATGGAAGATTAAAAGGTTGAGAAAATGGCAAATAGAAAGAAAGGTAAAAAGTGAAGCAAAAAAAAAAACAAAAAAAAAAACAACTTTATAGTATCAATTCCAGAGCTGTTGCCTTCTTTGCAGGTAAAAAGGAGTCGTGTTGCTTTAAGTAGACGATAAATATCCAAAAGTACTGTGGAAAAAAAATTCTAAATAATATTAATAATTTCCCGATCCGCGTCAATCTGTAAATCACCAATGCGACTTTTTTTTACAGTTCAAACGTCAGTGAGCGCAGCGGTTTTAAAACACCGAAAAGAACACCAAAAGATAAGGAGCAAATTAGTGAAGAGGACACAGCTTCTCGCTCGTGCAGCCCGTCTCCAGCGCTCCGAGAGACGAGGCGAAAAGGAAAATTGCGCAAGGTGCAGCAGACACTTCAGGTCCCGATTACCAAAATGCCAGAGATCCAACGCTGAACATGGATTAGAATTCCTTGGAATAAAATAGGCGCCTTCATATAAAAGGAAAACAACAAATAAATCCAGAGGTGTCACTGCGTCCTATACGTGTATGGATGTATACTACATATACAGAGAGACTGAGTGAGTGCACACAAATAGACGCACACACACAAGTGTGAGGGAGAGCGCGCCTGCCCTA
This sequence comes from Polypterus senegalus, assembly GCF_016835505.1. Lineage (NCBI taxonomy): Eukaryota > Metazoa > Chordata > Cladistia > Polypteriformes > Polypteridae > Polypterus > Polypterus senegalus. The sequence goes on from NC_053162.1 coordinate 163,838,043, forward strand.
TTTATACATATACACGTAGAAAAGCATTGGTGCCGGGCGCGTGGATCCGGCTGAATGGCCACCGTTTCCTTACGGACGATGTAGGTGAGAAAATAGCGATGTATCTGTAGACCTGAATCCTTTTTCATGAGAAGTGAGTAGTGTGCTGCAGCGCTCTACTTCTCTCTCTCTCTCTCTCTCTCTCTCTCTGACTCTCCCTCCCTCCCTCCTTCTCTCTCTCTTTCTCTCTCTCCCTCACTTTCAGGTTGTAAGGCTGACCGTCTTCTCTCTTCAAAGCATTCCCAGCTGTTCACACTCCCCTCAGCAGCAAATCTAAATCGCACAAGTGTACTGTCGTCATGGTAGCAATTGACAGACTTTTGTTATATTAATTTGATACAATATAAGTTTGCAGCTCAACGCGAAAACTTGCGAGCACCTGCGCGGTAGTGGGAATTCCAACGAAGTGTTCGACTGAACATCTCCGGCGTTCTCTTCTCTTCTCTTCAATATCTTCAATATACAGTGTGTCCAACCCCCTTCGATTGGTCTGGCAAAATGAAACAATGCACTAAAAATACATTATCTTTGCTCAAAACCACAAAAGGCTTTCAGATCACGTACAAAGCTAGTCAATATATAAATACTACCGAGCATTCATTGCACAATACATCAAAAAATCTGAACACACCACCACTCTAATGTTTTCATCGGATTAGAGAAAAATGTTTGTTATGTGGTCTTTTGCTTGTTAAGTTACGGTAAAGAAATCAACCATCACCAAAGAAAAATATTGCTTATCAGTAATATTTACTTACAACTGCAGTTGTTTGGCTTGCTAACACACTCAAACTGGTTCATCTATCACTTTTCCCAAATTCACTTGGTTTTTCATGTGTGCCAAATAGTGAAACACACTCGACTCAACTCTATTAGCGTGAGTCCTCCTCTATCATTGACTTCACCCGCCGTGAAAGCTGCCAGCACTAGCAATCAAAACACTTAATGTAAGTCATCAAAACCTGAACTCAGCTTACACTCCTTTATCTAGGTTTAAAACTGATCATCCAAACTGTTCCATCACCAATCAGAACTTGAGAATATAAATAGGGTCAAAGGTAAGTCAATGTTTTTGGAACAATGGATGCTGAGAGGGAGAAATTCTGTGGGAGACAACATTGGTGAAGACAGAGATGAAGAAGAGGAGGAGGGCGTGGTGGACAGCTTATATCAAACTAGTTGTGCTATCTGTCTAAGATGAGTTGAAATCTAAATAATCAAATTAAATCTCATGATTTTTTTTATTTGATGCATGGGTTGTCCATTTGTTTGGGTATAATAATATGCACCCAATCCCTTTCCTTGCGGTGGTCTTTTCCACTTTGAATAGAGCCACCCAGTTTTGTTGTTTTGTCTAGGCATCGTTAGTTGAACTGAGAACTCTTACAGTCAAAATGTTTTGCTCGGAAATGCTGTGGTGGTCAATACCATATTAGCCTGGTTTAGCGATTCTAGTCCAGTTATGTTGGGGGTTTGACTTCCCAACGTTCACATTAGTTTAATATTTTTTTTTTCTCAACCATTGCCCACAATGTGAAGTCATCAGTCATTAAAATTGCAGCTATAAACCATTTTCACATCAACCAGGTGGGTGCAAAGTCACTACCAATGTGCTGCTGTTGCCAGCGTATACGGCCGGAGAACAGAATAGGTCAATAAGACTAATTTGCCTATGTTTAGACCCTTATATGGTATTTTTTATCATCATTTTTGATATTTTTGACCCTTCTGTATGTTTTGCCTATTTTTAAATTTTCTAAAACTAGCAACTAGATGGTCACAAAGATACAAAGACACACACAGACCCTTGTCTTTTTATTAAAGTGGATATTCTCATTTCTGTTGGTCTTGCAGTTACTCCCTGTTGGACATACTCAGCATTAACTTTTGCAGTAACCATCTATTGGAATGTATTTCGCAATGGTAATAAAATACATTGCACTTTTCATTCTAACAGATGGCACAACACAAACATTAGCACTGCTTTTACAAATCTCGTATCAAATTGCATATAAGAGGGACATGGCAACTGGGCAGACACACAGATACACAGACATTCACAGACACTTATCCTTTTAATAAGATATATTGATTCCTGTCTGTCCAGCATTTACTCCCTGTTGGATATACTCAGCATTGACATTTGCATTGACCATCTATTAGAATATAATACAAAATACAAATTACATTTTATTACAAATACAATTTTGCAATATATGTAGTAATTAAATGCACTGCACTTTTCATTCTAACCAACGGCGCAACACAAACATTAGCACTACTTTCACTAATCCCTTATCAAATGACATATAACAAAGACATACGAAACCTGAAGGACACACAGATATGCGGGCACTCACACAGACAGTTGTCCTTTCATTAAGGGGGATAAATATATACATTCATCCATCCATTATCCAACCCGCTATATCCTAACACTGGGTAATGGGGGTCTGCTGGAGCCAATTCCATCTAACACAGGGCACAAGGCAGAAAAAAATCCCAGGTAGGGTGCCAGCCCACCGCAGGGCACAAACACACACACACTAAGCACACACTAGGGACAATTTAGAATTGGCAATGCACTAATCAACACTATTGCACTAATCAACAAAATAATGACAAAGTGTCAACGTAAAAACAGATCTTTGCAAAATGGCCTAAATAATTACAAACATCCATCCATTATCCAACCTTCTAAATCCTAAATACAGGGTCACGGGGGTCTGCCAGAGCCAATCCTAGCCAGCACAGGGCGCAAGGCAGGAAACAAACCTCGGGCAGGGTGCCAGCCCACCACAGGGCACACACACACCCACACACCAAGCACACACTAGGGACAATTTAGAATCGGCAATGCACCTAACTTGCATGTCTTTGGACTGTGGGAGGAAACCGGAGCACCCGGAGGAAACCCACACAGACACGGGGAGGACCCGGGAAGCAAACCCAGGTCTCCTTACTGCAAGGTCTCCACTGCACCACCGTGACACCCTCGGGATGAAATATATGCCACACTGATATACTCTACAATGTATTGAGTCATGGCCGACACTAGAGCTAAATATGAAGCCAAATATGAACTGCAACACAGTGGCAGCTATCGTCTGCACTTTCAGACAAGAAAACAGGTACATTGCAGGATGTGTGTATTTTGTATTTCCAGTACTAATGTGAAAGTTTATGCTTTCAATCAGTTCAAGGGTGGATCCGCCGCACCCAGGCATGCTTTCCTCACTGTTTGACAAATGATGACATTCAATGTGATGTGAGGGAGGGTTTGTGACCCAATCCTGCCCAAAGAAGAGATGAAGATGATGCTGACTAGTCTACTGGATGGCCAGCACTGGTTTGTTGCAGTTTTGTGTTTGTCGAATTCTGCAGTGCTATGTGTGTTTTATTGTTTTACTGTGAGACTTGGACTAATGTAATTCACACTTGTATGTTTTTATCTTTTCATAATGTGTGTAGTGTTTATTTATATACATACAGTGAGTGCTTTGGTAGGATTTTTCATTTCTGTCTCAACAGTGCAAATAAAGCATTTACCTCAAAAGACGATTTGCTGTAATTTTTGCTGTCCCTGCATCTTTCTGTCAGTTACAAATAAGGTTACAGTAATCCGAAAACAGACATTAATTCTTGAACATGAAAGGTTTTTGTTGTAATGCTATGAATTATTCCCTCTAACGTGTTGAGGTTTTCATCAGTGTTTGTGCACGTGTCTCTGTCTTAAGATGGAAAAGTTTGATTTTGATTGAAAAGTAAATGTTTTCAGTGGTACCATTTAATTTTTTGACATTTTAGTGTGTGTGGTTTTGGTGAAAGTTAGAATTATTTCATGAATTGGGTCTTAACTATTCAAACAAACACTGCCTATGTTAGTATTCTGCACTCTGTAAAACCAAAGAATAAAGAAATGAAAGGCACGTTACAGTAAAAGGTCGACAAGTCAAAGATAAGGAGGAATATTCATTCTGCCTCGCCTTAGCTTCATGTCCCTAACCTTCTTCACCACCACTGACAATGTTCTCTATTTTAACTCAACAGGGAAGACTTTTCTGGTGTGCCGAGTCCATCCATCCATCCATCCATTATCCAACCCACTATATCCTAACTACAGGGTCATCGGGGTCTGCTGGAGCCAATCCTATCCAACACAGGGTGCAAGGCAGGAAACAAATCCCGGGAAGGGTGCACACACACACACATTAGAATCACCAATGCTCTTAACTTGCATGTCTTTAGACTGTGGGAGGAAACCGGAGGAAACCCACACAGACACGGGTTGAACATGCAAACTCCACGCAGGGAGGACCCAGGAAGTGAACCCAGGTCTCCTAACTGCGAGGCAGCAGCGCTACCCACTGTGCCACCATGCCGCCCCATGCCGAGTCCATCTTTGACATAAACCCCCACCTACAGTATGTCTGCACAGACCTTGTCCATTGGCTGAAGGACATCTTCCTGGGCACACGGGGTTTCTGTGCACTGCCAGGCTGAGAATAACTGTCCTATGGGATCTAGGAAGTGGTTACTGGGTTGAATGAAAAGATTTACAATAGGATATGAAACGAATCGTTGTTTGTAATTGATGACGAGGATGATTGATGTGGGAGATTTGCTGAACTTATGGGGCCTGAGCTTTCCATTTTGCATCATAACTGAAAGCGTGAGATAAAATGTGTTTTGTGAATAAGTTGAATGAGCTCTGCAAATTGAGTCTGATTAAGTGAATATTCCTTAAGACTTTGTCAAAAATACGATTGATTATTGAACTAAGTTCTGGCTTTCATCAGCTTTGTTCTGAGAATTAGCTTTACAGTTGTAGAAATTCAGACAAAAAACGTTAAAACGACAACAACAAGTAGCGCAGGGTAAGATGAAAGGCCGCAGGTCGAAAACGGCCAAGAGGAGCTGCAAACAAGCCTAGAAAATCCCGCAGTACTAATAACGAGCAACAGCAAACAATAACACAGTAATGATCATAATTAGCATTATCGTTTGAGAAAGGGATGATCTGATTAACTGGGAACACTTGTGGATCTTTACACTTTAATATATCAGCAATCAATTAACAGCCGCACAACCAATGTTTTTCTAATAATATTAATGCTATTTTTGTGTGTTTTCTTTTTATTATTCGATGACACTGCAAAAAAAAAAAAAAAAAAATTAGGAGTAAACTATAAAATACCATTAGACCAGAAGAAAAGTGAGAATAGCACATAATTGCATGTAAACTAATTACAAGCATTGTCTTTCGAGTGACTCTACACAGAGGGTTTGATTAGCTTATTATGCTGCAGTCAGGGAAACCAAATCCTTAAGACGCACTCACGAAACTCTGTCAGACAAGCAAATATCATATTAATAATCGTATTACAAATATTAATAATAGAACCACTGCTCTTAGAACAACAACTACAATTAGTAATAATTAACAATAACTATTGTAAATATCCATTACAATAAATTGATGACGGAAACGTGTTGAAAATGTAACAAATCATAAAATGACTATCACTAGAGGGAATTTTATTAGCAATAGCAGTAGTTGATATTTTGTCTATCTGGCCTTCCATTTTCTAAATCCATCCCGCCATCCATGTTCTTAACTCACTTATCCTGAGCAGGCTGCCGGGCACAAAGCTAAACAACCCCTGGACATGGCGGCAGTCCATCGCAGGGTGAACGCACACACAGACCAATGTAGCACTCACTTATTGTATTTTATGTTGTAGTAACATCACATGTGAGGCTGGAGTCCACCAATCATAGGCCCATTGCTGGACACGTCCATTAACAGACTCATAGCCCCAATTTTAATACCACAGGTCAATTATCATAATATGGCTGCTTTTGAAATGTGAGAGGAAACAAGAAGAATGTTAAGGTATGAACATATGAACAAGCAAACCCGATAAAGCATATACAGTATAAAGTTGCACAATTCTCCACAAACGTTTCCTGGGTTTTTAACCACTAGTGTCCTCTACAGCATTGTTTGTCCACCACTGGGTTGCAGGCTATCACCGGTGGGTCACGAGTTGCTGTTGTTTATAATGAAAGCTGGTGCTTGATAGCTCTCCCTACTCTGATGATTGTACTTGACCCTCCTGCTCCCCATTTTGACGATCATGCTGCACTCACCAAAGGGGACCCATCTTCCTTGGTGCATTGAGGAAACACTTATATGGGAAAAAGTGGGATACCACAGCAAAAAGATTAAAAGCTTGCTATTCACTGCACAGTAAATTGTCCGTCCACTTTCTATGTTCATGTAGAGGCTGGCCACAGAGTTGAGGGTACCCAGAAAAAGTTGCCTCACCCAGCACCAGAGAAAATGGTGGACTCTTGGTGTCTTTCAAGCAGAATTTCATTCTATTGTTTATCATTAAACATTACTGTAGATTCTTCTAACAACTTATCATCAGTAACACACTTCATATTACTTTTTTCATGTTCAAGAAATGTGAACTTAATTGTTGTGCTTTTATAATAAGAAACCACATGTACACAAAAATCATCACAATTAACCTTATACCTCATACATCTCTTACTATAATAGAAATAATCTTGCATCTATGTGAAAAATATCATCATCATCTTCTTCTTCTTCTACTTTTGGCTGCTCCCATTAGGGGTCACCCCAGCAGATCATCCTTTTCCATTATTTTCTTGTCCTCTACATCTTGTTCTGTCACACCCATCACCAGCTTGTCCCCTCTCCCCACATCCATAAACCTCCTCTTAGGCCTTCCTCTTCCCTGGCAGCTCTATCCTTAGCATCCTTCTCCCAATATACCCAGCATCTCTTCTCTGCACATGTCAAAACCAACACAATCTCGCCTCTCTGACTTTGTCTCCCAACCATCTAACCCTCTAATATACTCATTTATAATCCTGTCCATCCTCGTCACACTCCTGTATGTAATTTATATTTAGGTTTATGAGTGGCTTGGATTTGTATTTTTAATAAAATTTATAAAGGACATTATCCCTGCTTTCTATTCTGTTCTTACTGGACCACCTGTGGTGACTGCAAATTCATTAAAGAACGGCAAGTAAGGTTTCAGTGAGACTGCAAATTTAGGCTTAATTATCCAGCACATCTGAAACTAAAGTAGAAGTATAACCAACAGCAGCTCTTATAATTCATACATTTTGGGTCCACTTCAGGGTCATTGGAGGCAAAGTCTAAGATGTCTTCTGTATAGTGGACTAGGCAGTCTAATGGTCTGGAATCCCTACAAATTTTACTTTTTTCTCCAGCCGTCTTGAGTTTTTTTTTTTGTTTGTTTTTTCTGTCCACCTTGGCCATTCAACCATACTCTTATTCTATGTTAATTAATGTTGACTTATTTTATTTTCTTACTGTGTCTTTTTTTTCTATTCTTCATTATGTGAAGCACTTTGAGCTACTGTTTGTATGAAAATGTGCTATATAAATACACGTTGTTGTTATTGACATGGCACAGATTCACTCCGGACAGAGCAGCAGTGCATCAAAGGGCACACTGGTACATACACCAGGCTCACTGTGACCCACCAATTAGGATACATTTCTCAGATATGGGAGGACATCCAGAGTACCTGGAGAAGAACCCATGCAAACACAAGGAGAACACAAAATACCCAAACAGACGGTGACTGAACAGGCCTTCAGACTGAGTTTCCAGGAGATCACTGATAGATCACTGTGCCACCCCACCTCATATTCATAATGTGTAATTATTTTTGTAACTGATTATTTTGGAGTGGATTCCCTGCCAGAATCGTTAATATCTTCTCCGTTCTACAACCTTACAAAGAATGTGACCAGGTTCTTTAAGTATGATTTTGTGAAACTTGCTGGTGAAAGACAAGGCATTATCTTCATGTTTTTAGCAAAGACAGCCTATAGGGTTCTAGCTCTTGGTCCACACCTACCATCCTGGTCTTTGTAATCCATATCATTCTGATGTTGATCTCCACAACAGGTCATCACTGTCATTATTATGATCATCAGTGAAACAGTGGTGTCCTCTGCTGTTGAGGAATTTGCACCTTCTTGCCATGTTTGCATGGGTTTTCCTGTGTATGCTGCATTACCTGTAATGGTTTGGTTTTTGTATGAGTGGGCCCACTTGCCCACACTCTTAAAAGTAGAGGCACCATGGGAGACCTTTTGTTGGTTTCCAGAAGAGCCATTCACATGAAGGTTCCGGAAATAGTGTTTGTTTTAATGTAAGTGAACTGAGTTGTCCACACCTTTAAAAACTAAAGTTCCTCAGAGGTTCTTCAAAGCGATTCCAAGGGGGAACCATTTTTGGGTCCCAGAAGAGCCATCCACACGAAGATTCCAGAAAGAACCTTTATTACTTTAGATCTGTAATGGGTTCAACAAATAACCATGACAAGACGATAACAGATTTGTGGAATACCAACCAGTTCCTGATTTTAAAAGGACTCTTGCCTGCAATACAATCACACAGGCTAAGTTCAGATTTTCCTGACCTGTTAGTATTCTGATAGGTAGCCAATTATACATTCAAGATTTCTGTTTTTTTCCACATATTAGGAATGTTTTCAAAGCCCAAAGGACCAGTTTCCTATGCAAGGGAAAAAAAAATAGAAATCTTTGATGTATAGCAGGCTACCTAGCAAGATAGTGAGAGACCAAGAAAACCAGAACTTAGCAGGTGTGATTGTACGCAGCTAGAGACCCTTTAAAATTAGAAACCCTGTGGCATGTCACAAGCCTGCTTGTGGAGCCTCTTCTTTCTAGAATCTTCGTGTGGACGGCATTTTCTGGAACCAATACAGCTTCCTCTATGGCATTGGCCTTAAGAGCCGTCTTCACTCAGTTATGAGTGCGCGGGGTGGGATGTGAACCCTGGTCTCCTTGTGGGGACTGCTGAGCCCTTTCCTGATCTCTTCCTTGACACATTATTTTAGGATGTTTAATTGGTTTCAAATCAATTAAACTGTATGCAATTATGACAATTTACAATGTATTAATTAATATGAAAATAAATTGAAAAAACAATGTCATTGTGGGTTTAAACTGTTTATTCTTACAAAACACATAATTCTTTGCACTTACTGGTACTATTCCAGCACTTCTTTTTGTGTTACAACCCTGAACACAATAATATTTTTTAAATCAATTAAACCATGTGTAATTATTAAATTTTAAAATTTATTAATTAGTAAGAAAACAAATTTAAAAAATACACACACACAATGCTAATACAGGTTTAAACTATTCATTCTTAGAAAACACGAAATGCTTTGCAGTTATTTGTGCTAATCAGCCCTGTGCACGATAACATTGCCAATAATATATTTTAAAAATGTGCAATCAGTTTTAGCAAGTATTAAAATTATACTTTTTGAAGTCATTCAATTTATTCTTCCCTACTTCTGCAATCAGAATCTAAAACCCGTTGATAATATTAATTTGCAGCGTTACATTAAAAAGTGGGACATTATAGGGGTAAGTCATGACATTGGCCTGAGGCTACCAAAGCACCAAAGTTCAGATTTTGCTGATAGGTAGTTCAGTGGTTCTCAACCTGTGGGGCAGGCCACCCTAGGGGGTGTGAAGTAACAAAAAGGGGGGCGCGAAGATGTGAAAAAAAGAAAACAAGAATCAAAAATATGAAACCAAAACAAATTAACTTAAACTACATTCTGATACTAGAACAATAAATATAGAGTTAGATAAATGTCGATAAAAGTTAAGTAGGTATAATAAAATATGCATCTACATTTCAAAAATGGGGCGATTAAAACTGTTATGAAAACCCGGGTCGCAAATACTTAAAGGTTGAGAAACGCTGAGGCAGTTCATTATACATTCAAGATTTCTGCTTTGTCCACATATTAGGAACTTTTTCAAAGCCCAAATGACCCGTTTCATACACAAGGAACCTTTCACAGACTGACATGGTCCTGAATCAAGCATCGATTCTATGAAGAACCACACAGTCCAGCAAAGAGCCATTGCAGAACCACATGTTTCAAGAGTGCAGGGTTGATTCCTGCTGTTCTATTCAATGCTGCCACCATAAACTCTTCAATCCCACAATCCTGAATTGGATTAAGAGTGTTATGTTATTCATTTACAGTATTTTTCGGGTTAAATATCAGTAATACTATAGCATTTACAGTTGTTTCTATAGTAAATATAATGCTTCCATTAAGTCATTTGTTTGCTTTTTTTTTATTCTCGGGTAATGGACACCTAGACAAATAACAGATATTAGAATCATAAGAAGAATGATAGTTTGAACAAAGGTAATTCTTATTAGATAGTATTAGCCAGTGCTTTATGTGTATTTAAATTCTGTTGGGCTTTGAAGCAGTTCTAAGTCCCCAAATCACATGATTTGAAGCAGCGTCCCTACATGCCAGATGATGGAATAAATAATGTAGAGTGTGCCAATTGATTGGACAACAGGGCATGGGATTGGGGCAGCAGTGCCAACTAGCTGTGTAAGCCCGTGCTGTAAAAAGCCAGTAGTCCTAGAAACTATTGAAATCGTCAGAAAAAAATTGAAATGTAGATATGTCAGGGAATTGAAAAGAACAATTCTGGGTGTCTCTCTTCTAGGAGGATTAGTTTTGCCGACTTGCTCGCCTCGCTTGTGTATTAGCAGAGGGAGGAAAAGTAAAAGGGATACTGTTTTGCCGATGTTAGCGACTAAGCGACTTTGCCTTTGTTCTAAGGTTTCATTTTGCTGAAGTGCTCGCCTCGCTTGTGTATTAGCGGCTAGGTGAGTATCTGTTCCTTCTGAGGTTTCGTTTTGCTTATGTTAGTGGCTAAGTGACTTTGTCTTTCTTCTGAGGTTTTGTTTTGCTGTTGTGCTGGCCTTACTTGTGTTATTATTGGCTAAGTGACTTTTGTGTTTCCTCAGAGATGGAGCCCTTGCCTCGACTCCACCTCTCATTTCCAGGCCGGACAGACACACACATTTCCACGTGTAGAGATTTATATATAAGATTACCATGCTACCCACTAAAGAAGTAATGGGGTCAAATAAAATGATGTGCAGCAAAGTTTTCGCAGGACTTCACAGAAAACAACAAGCTCATTTAACACTTCCGACCAGTGCTGATTAACAAATTTTTCACAGCCACTTTGCTGGGTTCCCCAGTGTGACATTATGGAGCTCTAGCAGCCATGTTTGATAGGGATGTCACTACCCGATCCGTGCTACCTGCCTGATTCACTTTAGCTCCATCTCACACTTTATGGTGCTGCCCAATCGGTTGCACATATGTAGAAATAACTTGCTGTGCATAAACACATATGTGATGTCACTACCTGATTGGTGCTTTAGACAGATTTATACCCCAACTGCATTTAAAAAATAAAATAAAAAAAAAAATCACTCAACTTTACACTCTAAGGCACCACCCGATCTGAACTGTGCGCGTATTTTCATATGAGGGTTACATTAGCTGACCGTAAAGTTCTGCATTGCGTCTTCACTGCTGGATCAAGCATGTTATGCTCCTCATTATGTAGCACAGATTGTGTGGTGACAGGGACAGCTGCCCAAGTAGATAACGTTGATCCCTTATGTCACAGGCTCTGTGGGTGTTAGTTAGTCATAGTGAAGGTCGGATAACAGAGAGAGTATGGTGGTCTTGGAGTTTAATTTTATCTCAGGGCAACACGGTGGTGCAGTGGTTAGTCCTACTACCTCACTGTTAGAGAGGCAGCAATAATTAAGAGACACAGCTTATATTTCAGGAAACACCTCCCAGCATGCACAAGAACATGTATTATGGGATGGTAGTGGAAAAGAAAGATGCGTGTGTTTGTTATTTCCTTGTTGTTATTTCCTTAAGTAGTTATAATTACTGCAATAGCTAACAGTGTTTAATATACTGAATTAGTAACAAAGCGTGTGTTGATGTCCAGAGACCACATATACATATACCTATTCAAATACAGGTATATATACTCAAATAAATAAGTTATAATTTCATTCTGAGCTGCTGTGTGGAATTCTTTGCATCATGACTGACAATCCAGAGTGAACAATACAAGTCCTCAACAAATCACAGATACAGTCCTCCTTTGCTACACTCACAGCTCAGATCACATTTTTAACTACAATAATTGGCAAGGAATATAATAATAATAATAATAATAATAATAATAATAATAATAATAATATTTGGCACGACACAGGTGCTTCCTTAACCTTCTAGGACATTTAAGTGGCTGTTGCACCATTATAACCCACTAAGAACTAGTTCTGTTTCTCCTTCCCCATTGACCTTAATGCATTTCAACATGTTTACTGAAATTCCAAAACATTTTTGCATTTTTGCTGAACTCAAGGCCTAACTGAACTCCACTGGACTTCCTCTAGATGTTGTGACTGATGGCACATTATGAGGTGAAGAGATAAGTCTAGATAAAATAATGAATGTCACAGAATGTGAATGGAACACACGAGGATAGGACATCCTAGTGGATGACACTGGGACATTTGGGGACATTTAATGCATGAAGCTCTCAAGTTGTGAAATGAATTAGCATTTAATTCAACCTGCATCAAAACTGAACCCTACTGAAACAACATACAGACTCCTTAATTACACACAGGACTTCAGCTTGCTGCCTAATGATATTCTGATGAAAAACAAATTCCCCATTTTAAGGTTAATTAATTGATAGCAGCCTATGAACATTCCCTCTTTTCAAGTGTAAAAACATATGAGCAGTTCTGCATGGTGCTAATTTTCAAAAATTTCGGTTACATGACCATAAAAAGAAATATGTTTAGTTTTCAATTGCACTCCACCAGCTGGCGTGCACGTCGGGGGCACTAAAAGCAAAACTCCCCATTTGATCTGATCCCGTTCCTCACCCTGAAATCGACTACTTGGTGCTGAGCCTGCACTTCATTTCTCCAAACAGAAAACCAGTTGAATTCTGAATTATGCTGATTGAGTTTATTGAGACGCAACAGGAGGAAAGCAAATATGTTCACAAAGCAGTCAGACGTGATTGGGGTGGTGTAGTGGAGTGTTGGCCACGTCAGCTTCCTTCCATCTCCATGAGCCAGGAGTTGATTTCTGCTGCGGTCACTTTGCTATGTACTCTGTGTGTCCATTCTCTGCCTGTTTTTGTGAGTGTCTCCAGGTGCCACATCAGAACAGGCATCAGTACACTCTTAAAAATAAAGGTGCCAGAGTGGTTCTTCATTGTGATGTCATATAGGGGAACCATTTATGGTTCCTAAAAGAGCACATGAAGGTTCCAGAAAGAACCTTTAGTTACTGTATTTAGATCTGTAACAGGCTCAATGCAGTAAATATCCATGACTAGATGTTAAAAGATTTACCAAAGGTTCCTGATTTTAAAAGGCCCTATGTTACATAGGTCCAATAACACAAGCTAAGTTCAGGCTACCTTGTCCTGCAGCCTACCATACATTAAATATTAATTTTGTTTCCTTCTTCTTCTTCTTTCGACTGTTCCCGTTAGGGGTTGTCACAGCGGATCATCTTCTTCCATATCTTCCTGCCTTCTGCGTCTTGCTCGGTCACAACCATCACCTGCATGTCCTCTCTCACCACATTCATAAACCTTCTCTTAGGCCTTCCTCTTTTCTCTATCCTTAGCATCCTTCTCCCAATATACCCAGCATCTCTCCTCTGCACATGTCCAAACCAACACAATCTCACCTCTCTGATTTTGTCTCCCAACCGTCCAACTTGAGCTGACCCTCAAATGTCCTCATTTCTAATCCTATCCATCATCATCACAGCCAGTGCAAATCTTAGCATCTTCAAATCTGCTACCTCCAGCTTTGTCTCCTGCTTTCTGGTCAGTGCCACTGTCTCAAACCCATATAATATAGCCTACCATATATTAAATATTCATTTTTTTTCCTACATATTAGAAAGTTTTTCCAAGACCAAAGAAACAACTTCATATGCTGAGGATCCTTCCCAGAATAACTCAGTACTTAGTCAAGCAATGGGGAACCACACAACACATTAAAGAACCCTACAGTGCCATTAAAGAATCATTATTTTTAAGAGTGTTGTTAAATAGCTGTGAATAAGCGAGTTTGAGTGTCCTGCAATGAACTTGAATTCAAGCTTTCCAAGCCAACAAACTGACACTGGACCAGTGTAGGCCCAGTGTGAGCAAAATATTGGCCTTATGTGGGCAGTCAACAATGGCCCAGTTGGGATTTGCATGTCGAGGCAACTCTGGCTCAGTTTGGTCAAACTAGCTGGGAGCCCAAATTTGTGTCATAAACCTGAAAAAAGCCCATGCCTTAAATGGTCCATCCAGACATTTTCAGTACCCACTAAGGCATGGTAGGGTTGTAGGGCACCTGAAGCTTATCAGAGCAAGCAGTGGGCACTGGCAGGAATAACACCAAGACAGGGTGACTATCCATCTCAGGGTGAAAACACACGCTAGGGTCAATTTAGCATCACCAGCCCCCCAAACCTGAATGTTTTAGAACTGTGGGAGGAAGTCCATGCAGACCAGAAAAGCACATCATGCACACTCTTCAAAATGCTGCTTCTGTAAAGGCATTTTACTGGGGGTCTTCATAAAACCATTGCTGCCCAAAGAACCATTTCATTTTGAATATGCATATGAAATATGTTCTTTGAGCTTTGAAATGATTCCTAATATATGTTAAAAAGAAAAAAAAGAAATGTTTAATGTATAGCAGGCTACCAATCAAGACAGCGAGAGATCGAGAAAACCAGCACTGAGCAGGTGTGAACAGAGGCAGCTACAGACCTTTAACATTAGAAACCCTGTGGTATTTCACAAGCCTGTTTGTGGAGCATCTTCTTTCTAGAACCTTCGTGTGGATGGATCTTTCTGGAATCAGCACTATTTCCTCTATGGCATTGACCTTAAGAGACGAATTCCCTGCCAGAATCGTTAACATCTTCTCCGTTCTACAACCTTACAAAGGATTTGCCCAGGTTCTTTAAGTATGATTTTGTGAAACTTGCCGGTGAAAGACAAGGCATTATCTTCACGTTTTTAGCAAAGACAGCCTATAGGGTTCTAGCTCTTGGTCATACCTACCATCCTGGTCTTTGTAATCCATATCATTCTGATGTTGATCTCCACAACAGGTCATCACCGTCATTATTATTGTCATCAGCTGTTGAGGAATTTGCACCTTCTTGCCATTTCTGCATGGGTTTTCCTCTGTGTGCTGCATTGCCTGTAGTGGTTTGGTTTGTGTATGAGTGGGCCCACTTGTCCACACTCTTAAACGTAGAGGTACCATAAGGGAACTGTTCTTGGTTCCCAGAAGCACCATCCACATGAAGGTTCCGGAAAGAGTGTTTGTTTGCATGTAAGTGAACTGAGTTGTCCACACCCTTAAAAACTAAAGTTCCTCAGAGGTTCTTCAAAACGATTCCAAGGGGGAACCATTTTTGGTTCCCAGAAGAGCCATCCACACGAAGATTCCAGAAAGAACCTTTATTACTTTATATCTGTAATGGGTTCAACAAATAACCATGACAAGACGAGAACAGATTTGTGGAATACCAACCAGTTCCTGATTTTAAAAGGACTCTTGCCTGCAGTACAATCACACAGGCTAAGTTCAGATTTTACTGACCTGTTAGTATTCTGATAGGTAGCCTATTATACATTCAAGATTTCTGTTTTTTCCACATATTAGGAAGTTTTTCAAAGCCCAACGGACCAGTTTCTTATGCAAAGAAAAAAAAAAAAGAAATCTTTGATGTATAGCAGGCTACCTAGCAAGATAGTGAGAGACCAAGAAAACCAGAACTTAGCAGGTGTGATTGTACGCAGCTAGAGACCCTTTAAAATTAGAAACCCTGTGGCATGTCACAAGCCTGCTTGTGGAGCCTCTTCTTTCTAGAATCTTCGTGTGGACGGCTCTTTCTGGAACCAATACAGCTTCCTCTATGGCCTTAAGAGCCGTCTTCACTCAGTTATGAGTGCGCGGGGTGGGATGTAAACCCTGGTCTCCTTGTGGGGACTGCACCCCCATAATATGATGCTGAGCCCTTTCCTGATCTTTTCCTTGACACATTATTTTAGGGTGTTTAATTGGTTTTAAATCAATTACACTGTATGTAATTATGACAATTTACACTGTATTAATTAATAAGAAAATAAATTTAAAAAAAATGTCATTATGGGTTTAAACTATTTATTTTTTACAAAACACATAATTCTTTGCACTTATTGGTACTATTCCAGCACTTCTTTTTGTGTTACAACCCTGAACACAATAATATTACCAATAATATTTTTAAAATCAATTAAACTGTGTGTAATTATGACAATTTAAAATTAATTAATTAATAAGAAAATAAATAAAACACACACACAGACACAAACAATGCTAATGAGGGTTTAAACTATTCATTCATACAAAACACAAAATGCTTTGCAGTTATTTGTACTGTCAGCTCTGAGCACGATAACATTGCCAATAATATATTTAAAACATGTGCGATCAGTTTTAGCCAGTATGAAAATGATACTTTCTGAAGTCATTCAAAATATTCTTCCTGCTTCTGCAATCAGAATCTAAAACCACTGATAATACTAATTTGCAGCATTACATTAAAAAGTGGAACATTATAGGGGTAAGTCATGACATTGGCCCGAGGCTACCAAAGCAACACTGGGCCAGTGCGGGACTTACTGAACTTGTACTGTCAGCGTATAAAACACGAGGGGGATGTTATTAAGGGGCTCCTTGTAGCAGCCCTCACATTGCGATCTGTGTTGGTATTTAGTGGAGTTTTCCCAAGCCCACACTGCTCATAGTCCGCCCACATGGGGCCACTGTGTCTACGCATGTTGATCTACTCAGTTTAGAGCTGTCAGATGAAGTAACCTGCACGCTGTCAACAGAACGGCAGTCATATTATCTGGTTCTGAAATGGAACTTTACTGGGGACCTCGTGGACCTATTGCTTGACAAAGAACCATTTCATTCTGGGAAGGATTCTTTGCGAGTGTAATTGGTTCTTTAGGCTTTGAAAAGCGATCTAGAAATCTTTAATGTGTAGGAGGAGGAGGCTTGAACTTAACCAGTCTGCTCGTATGATGTAAGAGTCCTTTAAAAATGAGGGAGCCGATGGTTAGGGTTCTAAATAAATACAAGCGGTTTCTGTAACCTTCACGTGGATGGTTCTTTTGTAAAGTAAAAAGAATTCTTCTGCGGCATCGCACTGAAGTACCCGCTTTGCCACGTTCATTTTAAAGAGTGCAGCGAAGCGCCGCTCGAGCGCCCGCTTCTCTTCTCTGCCATTCCCATCTGAAGGCGCCGCCAGCTGAGCAGCTGCGCGTCTTTCATCTTCAGCAACAGCGCAACGCAAATCTGACTGTTTCATCACCGCGGTTAGCGTAGTAAATAAGTGGTTTTATTTATTTATTTATTTATTTATGTATATTTAAGACACTCCCTTTCTCATCAAGTGCTTCTCTATATTTGCAACAAGATGGATTTGTTGATAACTAAAGAGACATCGGAAATGCTCACTTTTCCAGAACTGAATTTTACAGATGTACTTTGTAATTTATATATTAATAAATTGCATTGCATTTGTCATTCCCACGGTGCATCACAAACATTTGTAGCAATTAAATGCATTACTACAAATGTTTGTGATGCACCATTTGTTGGAGTGACAAATGCAATGCATATCTCTCTATTATGTGCCATTTGGTACAGAATTGTTAAAAGCAGTGTTAATGTTTAAGATGCACCATTTGTTGGAGTGACAAATGCAATGCATATGTCTCTATTATATGTCATTTGGTACAGAATTTTTAAACGCAGTGCTAATGTTTGTGATGTGCCATTTGTTGGAGTGACAAACGCAATGCACATTTCTCTATTATGTAATTTGGTACAGAATTTGTAAAAATAGTGTTAATGTTTGTTATGCGCCATTTGTTGGAGAGACAAATGCAATACATATGTATCTATTATATGCCATTTGGTATGGGATTCGTAAATGCAGTGTTAATGTTTGTGATGCGCCATTTGTTGCAGTGACAAATGCAATTCATATGTCTCTATTATATGCCAGAATTCTTAAAAGCAGAGTTAATGTGTGTGATGCACTATTTGTTAGAGTGAAAAATGCAATGCATATTTCTCTATTATATGCCCTTTTCGTACAGTATTCATAAAAACAGTGTTAATATTTGTGATGCACCATCTGTTGGAATGAAAAATGTGGTTAATTTTATTACTACAGATTTTTATAATGCATCATTTTTTTGGGTTGACAGAGCCATATCAACTGAACGGACGCACAGGTGCAGAAACACACAAACGCTTGTCCTTTTGTTAAGGTGGATGTGAAGTTGTGAGATGGGTCCAGCTGCAGACCACCACAGCTCCACGATTCAGCAGCTGCGCTGGACAGTCAATTAGACTGAAGGTTTTCGTCACTTGGTTTACTTGACTTGAGTCAGATAACCCTAATCTTAACCATAGGGTAAGCAGGTGTTATCACTGACGTATAGTATAAAGCAACAGCCTCCTCCTAATGGAGTGGAGCCCTGGAGCTCCGCAGCTGGAGTCTATTGGAAACTGTGCACATTTGTTCATACAGTCCCTGATTTGTAGATCACAGTCGGACTTTAAAGCTGATTGATTTAAAATGAATGGCCACCCTGGAATAACAACCAAGGGTCTGTGTGTTGCACATTGGTCAGAACATCAGGTAACAATGGTTCCTGTTACAATATGATTATTATCACTATTACCAGGAATAACATGAACCGGCCATATCAATTCAGTGACCCTAAGATTGTGTGTGTCCTTAGCAGAATATGCACGGTCAGGGCAAGTATGGACATCAAAATGGTGTAATTTAGTTAACTCTTCCATTTGATCAGGAGGGTAAAAAGTGCCAGGTATGGACAGCACTAAAAATAAATAAAAATGACTTAGCCCAGTTCTTGCGATTCTGAAAATGTGGTCTTAATGGGCACCAGCCTTAACAAATCAGTATTTTCGCCATGTCACAACCACCCTGTAACATGCGTTCAAGTTTATAAAATGTATTATTGAGAATTTCTATGCCTGCTAAAATTATCTCATAGGAAATCATTATAGGTAAGGGGAAAAAAAAGAGACATTAAAGTAATGAAATGAATTTGTTCCATTTTCCTTTTTTCTACAGAAATGCATTTACAGACAATGCCATTGAGGATTTCACAAGCCATGCTTACATTCAAGGTGAACGCCAACAGTAATCTGTGACTAATTTGTCAAATTCTATGCACACATGCATGCATATGTGTGTGTATAAAAATAAATGTAGAAAATTTCAAATAAGACAAGCCAGATGTCAACGAGTCATGGGCATTTGTCATCTGTGAATGAGACCTGAATAGCATTAGTGAGACAAAAAGCACAGAAAGAGATGCTGTACGCCGATATTAGAGATGACTTCATATCTAATCATCATATCCATCCCCAAGGTGCTGATTTAGCCTTTATATTTTTTTTTTGTTTTCCTTCCCTTGCGATGGCTGCCGTTTTCCAAGAACACAAATTAACTGAAGCTTCAAAAAAAAAGGGAAATAGTTATCCCCGCATCCCTTTTGCACACCTGGTAAAAAGTCTTCAGTTATGACATGCATTGCATCGAAGGTTTTTATAAATTACTGTCACAACCCAAATCCTCGTAAAGAGCTCCAAGCCCACAGGCTGCTGGAATTGGAAATGAAAAGCATCTCAAAAGTTGAGACCGTTTGGCCAAAGCTAACGCTGCTACCCTGGCCTCTCCGCGCAATTTCTTTTTTTTTTTTTTTGTCATGCTGCTTGCTCTGACCCCAAAGACTAATGGGAAAACTGTGACGGGGGTCACGTCAATGGCACCTCATTTCACTGTCATTAGAGTATTGGATCTCACTGGAAACAAGGCGTGCAGAGTGTTTACTGAGATGGCAGCGACCCTGAAACACACTTGCCGCTGACTGATGTGAATGAATGATGGATTGAAGGGCCGGTTTTACAAGAAAACTGACTGTATGTATTCTTATTCTGAAAACTAAAGAACCCACTGCAGTCTATCAAGTGGAAATGAATCTTCAAAGACAACAACAACAACATTTATTTCTATAGCACATTTTCATACAAACAATGTGGCTGAGAGTGCTTCCCAAGATGTCAAAGTCAAAGATTGCAATCATAGTGTGTCCCTGAATAGGCCACTGTCTGCATTCTGATTGACACGTACACGATGATTCATATCTTTAAGAGTAAATATGAAATGCTTTAGTATGGGGGGCTTAATCATGAAAGACGCAATATCATACTTGTAAAAAGTATTCATCCTCTTGGAAGTTTTCACATTTTATTGTTATACATCCTTGATTCACAGTGATTTACAGGCGGGTGCCCAACTGTGCATTAGTAAGGAAGCAGTGGTGAGTGGTGAGTGGTGAAAGTGGTGAGGCGGGTGGCCTTCTGCTGCTATGCACCTAAAATCTGGAATAGCCTGCCAATAGGAATTCGCCAGGCTGATACAGTAGAGCACTTTAAAACACTGCTGAAAACACATTACTTTAACATGGCCTTTTTATAACTTCAATTTAACTTAATCCAGATACTCTATGTTCAATTTCCTCAAAATAACTATTCATGGTGGCTCTAAAATCCGTACTGACCCCTACTCTCTTTTCTGTTTCTTTTTCCACCACCACCTACTGAAAGCTTCATGATGCTTCAACAATGATGGACAGATTAAAAGGCAGAAGTCTACGTGACCATCATCATCATCAAGCCCTTCCGTGAGAACCCTAAATCCAAAGAGGACCCTTTCATTTATGTTAGGTAGAATGCACAGAGGGGACTGGGCGGTCTCATGGTCTGGAATCCCTACAGATTTTATTTTTTCTACTTTCTGGAGTTTTTTTGTTTTTTCTGTCCCCCCTGGCCATTGAACCTTACTCTTATTCGATGTTAATTAATGTTGATTTATTTTGTTTTATAATTGTGTCTTTCATTTTTCTATTCTTTAATATGCAAAGCACTTTGAGCTACTGTTTGTATGAAAATGTGCTATATAAATAAATGTTGTTGTTGTTGTTGTTGTTGTTGTTGCAGTGAGCCAGTGGGTACAGACATGCGTGAAAGAGATCTGGAAGATGTATTCTCTGCAACAGGATTGGAATAGTGGAGGCGTATGTGTCTACCAGTTCTTTTAAGGAAACGCGGGACATTTTCACAAAGAAGTTTCCTGGCGTAAACCTACCAGCAAAAAGCAGTATTTACGAGTTGGTGAAGAAGTTGCGTAAGATTGAGTCATTTGCAAACTGCAAAAAGAATCGGGCCCAGTCCGTTTGTAAACCTAGTCGTAGCAGATATTCAGGAACGGATGGCCAGCCCTAGGAAATTGACACGTTAACTGGCACAACAAGCGAATGTTTCATGCAGGTCTTGTCAACATGTGTTGCACTCATTACAAATGAAGCCATACAGAATGACTTGTGTCCAAGAGCTGAAGAATGATGACAAGACAAAACGTGTGTTTTATTGTACGTGGCTCCTTCAAACAACTGCAATTGGACTTTTGTGTTGCACATCTTTCGTTTCTGCGGTGGGTTGGCACCCTCTCCAGGGTTTGTTTCCTGCCTTGCGCCCTGTGTTGGCTGAGATTGGCTCCAGCAGACCCCTGTGACCCTGTATTTAGATTATAGTGGGTTGGATAATGGATGGATAGATAGCTTTTTCAAACAACTGCAATTGGATTTTTGTATTGCATATCTTTCGTTTCTGCGGTGGGCTGGCACCCTGGCTGGAGTTTGTTTCCTGCCTTGCACCCTGTGTTGGATGGGATTGGCTCCAGCAGACCCTCGTGACCCTGTAGTTAGGATATAGTGGGTTGGATAATGGATGAATGAATGGATATCTTTTGTTTCGTGTATGGGCTAAGAAATGTACATCGATGTTTGAGTCGGAGATGGTTCGGTTTTTTTGTGCGCCATCCTGTGTATACTCAGCATTGCCTGATTACCTCCTTCTTCTTAAGATCACTCCTTTCTTAAATGCATTTCATTTGGCATTTTTGACACTGACCAGCAGAAAAAGACTCTTTAATGTCAAAGTGAAAACAGATATCTGCAAATTGATCTAAATGAATTACAGATACACAAAATAATCAGTCTCATACGTATTCACCCCCTTAAATGTGACAGCCCTAAACCATCACTGGTGCAAGTCCCTGAATTAGCTCAATGGAAGTCACCTCTCGGCAGTCCCTGTTGACTGCAGTATAAACATGAAAGATCCAACTTGTGGTCAGGCAGTAATGTGGCCTGACCTACACAATAAAGACAAAAGAACACTCCAAGCAGCTCCATTAAAAATGTGACTGAAAAGCAGAGGCTGGAGGCAAGAAAACATCCACGTCACTGAATATCCCTTGGAGTTCACTTAAATCAATCCTGAAGAAATGGAAAGAGTATGGTGCAGCTGTAAATGTGCCTAGAGCAGGCCGTCCACAAAAACTGAGTGATCATGCAAGAAGAAGACGAGTGAGGGAGGCCATCTAGAGTTCAAGGAGAGCTCTGAAGGAGTTACAAGCTACAGCGGCTCAGACTGGAGAGACCGTGCAGACAACAACTGAGCCTCGGCGCTTAAAGGGAGACTAGCAAAGAGAAAGTCTGTTAAAAAATACATATAAAATGTCAGTTAGAGTTGGCCAGAAGACACACAAGAGACTCTGAAGTCAGCTGTGAGAAGATTTTGGAGTCTGACGAGTGGGAAAGCAAATTTGCCTTAATGGGAGTGATAGCATGCTTTAGTGCCATTGAATATTCTGCTAAAAAAAAACTAAGGTTAGAATGTATTGTTTCTGTAAATTATAAGGTTAAAATGTAACGTCTTTGTAAATTGGATTGTGCCAGATAAGAAAGACTGGCAGGCTAAACATAAACAGTCTGGACCTTAACCCGTGTCACAAACTCGACAAAGAGCAATAGCAAGGATTGGGGCAGCCACCCGTATATTTGGTTTCCTGGCTGCCAAATTGAATAAAGTGATAGCACTGATGTGCACAAATCAGAGTCCAAAACAGAACTGAGGGGATAAAGGAAGGGTGGCAGCTTTTAAAGGCCAGTATAGGAAATGACATCAGGGGGGTCGGAACCGGAAAGGTCTTCATCCATAGGCTCGGACGCGGAAGTGACGTCAAAGGGGTCGGAACCAGAATTGACGTCATCAGGGCCAGGCGGAATTTCCCATGAACGGTCTCCAGAAAAGTGAGAGAAAGAGCCGGTGCAGTCTGGCCCATCCCAGTCTGGCTCGGAATTACCCTCATTCAAGCCCTTTAGCTGCCTCCCATGCGCACATGTGTGACCCTCTTTAGGATGCAGTGAGCAGCATGTAATCAGCAAATAAACAAATCAATGCAGTGTGCAGTGTCATTAAATGATGCTTCTGAAAGTGTTATCCCTTAAACCGCCACATACTTGGGGGTTTAATGCACCCCCGGATTCCAAATATTTTTTTGCTGCACTTTTTAAGAAAACGTCACAATTCACCAAGAAAGAGTGAAATTTTAATGGAAGACTAGGGGGCTTTGCCCCATGCTTGCTTTGCACGCCAACACCCCGGCCTGCACTACATGCCAGCCACTTCACGTCTCTGCCACTTGTGTATGTGGATTTCACTTTCACCAACCAACAAATCTTTTAGTTCTTGCAGATATGCCTCTTCTCTGACTTAAAGTTTAAATCTGAACAATATATTTGATCTCTTTTCGCTGTTCCATTATTTCACCGAGTAAAATTTCCTTTTGCTTGCGCCAATGCGATCTTTACTATCATTTTTTTGAGACTTTCGAATATATGTACTTTCATTATCTCTAACCTGCTCTTCATGTGTATTGTGCCAACGTTTTTGAATTTCTTACGACGTTCTACTTTGTCATCTACTCTTTGTCTTTTATTTCTGGCCCCGGGTGTGGTTAAATCTCTTGGCACAAAATCTTGTCTCATCCCAGGATTTCTTTATTATAATAGAGAGACATATTTTTTCATGCAAAGAACATCACAATTACTGCAACACCGATCATTTTACACATTGCCAATGAACTTTAAAAAGTCTAAAAAAAAACTACTACAACAACTTATTATTATACGTACAAGGTGCAACTAACGCCATTGAAGAAATTCAGTAAGCGAGCCAACTGTGCTTGAACTGGCCGCAGGCAAACACACAGAGGCTGACGCTGATGCTCACAGGCTAGTCTAGTACAATGACTGAATCCCAGGGACAGGGATGCTGCAGTGCTGCAGGGGGCGGAAGTGGTCATGAGCGGGCTGCTCACCGAACATATGGCACTGACTGATCAGCACCAGCATGCTGGCAAATTGCACTGGGAACCAACAATAGCCGGTTGTGGTGTTCAACGAATGTACTTCGCCGAATATACTCAGCTCTGGAAATCTGGCAGATTGTGCTGAGAACCAGCTATTGCCGGTTACAGCAGTTTAAGGGTGAACTGGATATCATGTGTTGTGACAGAAAAGTGGTTATAAATAAGATTTGTGCTTCAGTTCAGTTCATCTCACCCGCTACATAGCTGGCCACAGGGATGCTCCCTTTTCATGAGAATTTGCTCTGACAAGCTTCCTCCTGCCTGGTTTTTGTCTGTCTGACTTTCTTCCACATGAGACCAAAACTGAGTTGTTGGCCATCAGACTAAACACCATGTTTGCACACTGCACATTATCAAACACATGTCATCCTTACCATGAAGCATGGTGGTGGCAGCATCAGGCTGAGGGGATGCTTCACTGCAGCAGGCTCATGAAGGTAAAACGAATGTAGCAAAATAAAATGGAACAAAACCTGATGCAGTCTGTAAAAAACACCCACACCTTGAGAGAAGATTTGTTTTCTAGCAAGACAACAACCGCAAGCATAAAGCCTAAGCTGCACAGGAATGGCTTCAAAACAACAATGTGAATGTCCTGGGGTGTCAGAGTCCAAATCTCAATCCATTTGAAAATGTATGGCTGGATTTGTAAAAGCCTGTTCACTCACAATCAGCTTTCAGAGCCTGAGCAGTTCAGCAAAAAGGAATGAGGAAAAACGGAGGTGTCCATGTGTGCAAAGCTGATGGAGCCCTGTGAACACAGACTCGAGGCTGTCATAGCTGCTAAACGTGCGTCCACTAATGCTGACTTGAAAGGAGGTGAACGCTTGTAAGATCAAGTACTTTGTGTTTTGAATTTAAAATTCATTTACACCATTTTGAAAAGATCTGTTTTTACTTGACATTAAAGAATCTTTTTCTGCTGATCAGTGTCAAAGAAGCCAGGTTAAATCGACTGTACTTCAAAGGTTGTATAACAATAAAATGTGAAAACTTCTGGAAGGTGAATATTTTTATGGGTATCGTATACACTCAGCATTATAAACAAATAGACAAATGCATAACAAGAATAATCTGTAACTAAATTAGCAAAATGTAAGCATTCACTGTATTGTATACCAGTTTTAAATTCCCAGTCCCATATGTCAGGTACTGGCACAGTGTATTGCACTTAGCGTCATCACCTGTTAAGATGTCTGCTAGACCAGCTCAGTACCACTGAGCCAAAAGGGAAGAAGACTACACTGGTGATTCATTATAAAGCCTGATAGCTGAGTGAGGAAGTGGCCTCAGATCTGCTTCTTGGAGCCACACTATTGCCTCTGTCTGTCTGTTTAGCTAAAACCTCATACAGGTGATGAGTGTCGTTGTCCAGGATATTAAGCTGCCTACTGAGTGACCGTCTGTTCTAGCATTTCCTCCAGTGAGTCCAGCCTGACTCCTAAGACTGAAACAGACTTTTTAATCAGTTTCTTTAGTCTGTTGGCATCACCTGCACTAATATCATTTCCCCAGCACTCTACCACATAGAAAATTACACTGGCCACTACAGACATACTGTATTCAAGTGGCTGGCATACACCAAACAAGCTCAGCCTCCTCAGAATACAGAGGCGACTCTAACCCTTCTTGGGTACAGCCTCTGTGCTGGTACTCCACTCAACTCTGTCGTTCAGATGCACCTCGAGGTACTTCAATGTCCTCATCACTTCCACATCTTCACCATCGATGAGAACCAGGGGCAGAGTGGGCTTGATCCTCCTGACGTCTATCATTATCATCTTTGTCCTACTGATGTCGAACTGCAGGTAGTTCAGTTTGTAACATTCAATTAAATCCTTCACTAGGTTCCTGTACTCCTTCTCCTGACCAATGCTGATAAATTCAGCTGAAGCTGTGTCATCAGAAAAACTTCTGCAGATGACATGATTCAGTATTGCACCTAAAATCTGAGGCGCACAGGGTAACCAGGAAGTACAGTTCCCTAGGTAAGTCCTGTCCTACTCATTCCCATGTCCGGCACACAGTTCTTCATCCACACAAACTGGTGTACCAGTGAAGTGGCCCATTACCCAGGACACTCTGGGCCGTACGGTGTCAAATGCACTAATGAAGTCAAAAACAATACACTCACCCTGCTGCCCTGTCTCTTTAGATGGGAGCAGAAAGAAAGAGGACAGCACCCTACTTGTATGCTTACATAATATTGAATTAAATAACATATTTAAGCAGGTAATATTTCCTTATACACACTGTTTTGTGTAAACACTTTTTTTTGATTGCAAATTAGTTTCTCTGTATCAAGAGCTTTTATTTTAACCTCTGCTCTCAAAGTTGCTCTAGACTGAGTAACATATGGTAGACCATGTGTAAAAACTGGCGACGATAAATAAATGCTAAATATATGTGAAGTTTGCCTAGCGATAGAGAGGGAAGAAATGACACACGTGTTTGCATGCTGTAATATGATTAAAACACACACATCTGTGTCAGCATTAAAATCTGTGCACTGTATGTGGCTTGTCCAGACCGGAGTAGTTTCTGGTGTGTGTTTCTTACTATCTACATATTTATTTCTAAATTTTGTGCACATCCATTTCTGGGTGTTGTGTAGCGTTATACTAAGTGCTGCTTGGGAATACATGAAATTTGTGTCATCTGTTAAGCGTACATAGCTATTGAGCTTAGGAAAAGCACTATATAAATAAAATGTATTTTATGGACAGGGCTTGATCCTATGACTTGCTTTTGAAACTTTCTTTAGTCCACTCACCTCCCAGAGACTCTATCCATTCTGCCATCAAGCTCAGTAAAGCTGTTCTTTACTTAAATATCACACCCTTCATGTTCACCTTCATATCCCTTATCCTGCTAAGCTTTGAAACCCAAATAAATTACAATATTTTTTTAAATGCATGGGAACTTTTTATTTGGGCTGTTTTTCAATATATCTTTTAAGAGCACGCAAAATGTAACAGACAGAGCAGAAAATGCTGTTCTCATGTAGTGAAGGAGGAAAGCAGCCAGCTGGTGCTAAAGCTCCCATAATTTACTGACTGCGGCGTATTTGCCTGCCTGCACACTCAATCTCACACCCAGAGTCTACTGAAATGTGACCTGATCGCAGTAGACATGAAGAAACCCAGGCTGCTTGTTTCTGCCTGGGTCCTCTTATGAGTCCTGTGATGTCTCAGGCACTTCATATTACACTCCATGTCAGGGGAAACTGGAAAGTGGAAAGCTGCGTTCTCAGTACTTGGGGTTGTGTGGGTGAAAGACACGGTTTGAGGGATGAAGAAATTTACAGGATTTTGAGAAAATATTAAATTGTGGTGACTTTCGGACAAATTGCTTGGGCATATAAAAATTGATTTGCCATCAAGTTCTTGGGGTGCCCACGGCAATGGGTGTCTTTTGACTCCCAGGATATCGATAGTTATAAACGAGGATGGGCTATGGTGAATGAGGACAGAATAACAACTATTGGTCCAAGAGCAAAGTGCAAGCTTATTTAAGCAATGGTAGTGTTCAAAAAAATACTACTCAAAAGTCTTCAATAATGAATGATCCATAAGAACATTACAATGTGAAATAGATCCAAATAACAGGTGAAACCAAAAATAAAATCCAAGTCAGAATAATTTTTTCTACTCACGAATCCCTAATGTGTCTCTATTATCACCCCTGCTCACCCTCTGGGTCTTACAGCAGGGCCAAGATACCGGGTAACACAGGCTACCATCTGGCTCTCGTCCCAGCCGCCTTCCATCAGTGTCTGTAAGAGCCCACTGAGCCCCTTATCATGCAACCACTGTCAGCATCCTCAGAATCCTTGGGTCGCAGGCTCCATCACTCCTACTGCAAAGCTCAACAGGGCCAATCCACCCTTACTCTACCATGGGGCTTCGTGGACTGCTTAGTCTTCCTCTTATCCACATTGGCCAGACCGCCTGGTCTCTCCCTCTCTCTACTTCAGTCTCTCTCTGTGCTTTTCCATCTTATTTGTTAACCAACCTTTCAATGTGATCACATGCTCTCCCTCTCTGCATTAATCTCTGTTTTTCTTTTCACCTTCCATCGGTGTCTGTTGGAGCCCACTGAGCCCGACCCCCTCATCCTGACACCCCTTTCAACATCCTCAGAACCTTTAGAACACTCGATTTCTCCTGCTCCACAGCTTATCAGGGGTGATCTGCTGCTCCCCTCGTCCTACCATGGGATCCCCTAGTCTGCTTTGCCTTCCTCTCATCCACACCGGCCCTACCACTTGATTCTGTGCTCTCCCTCTCTGCTTCAATCTCTGTTTTTCCTTCCACCTCCCTGGGGATTGGTGGCAGAATTGGCACTGGGGCCACCATAAAAAACCTCACACTGTTTCATTCCATCTGAACTGGTGAGGTGCTTAAGTATCATGGCTGTACTCGGGTCCTAATCTGGGATCCTGAGTTGGTTTGTCATGTGGTGGGTGCAGCAATGTGTTGTATCAGCACGTGCTCCTAACCTCTCTCTTTCTCTCTCTCTCTCTTCCAACGTTGTCTGTTGGAGCCCACTGAGCCCGACCCTCTGTCATCCTTACACCCCTGTCAACATCCTCAGGACCCTTTGAGCACTTGACCACTTCTTCTCCAAAGATTAACAGGGATGATCCGCCCCTGGAGCGCTGCTCACCTCACCTTACCATGGGACCCCCTAGACTGGTTTGCCTTTCTCTCATCCACACTGGCCCTACTGCCTGATTCTGTGCTCTCCCTCTCTGCATCAATCTTTGTTTTTCCCTCCATCTTCCATCAGTGTCTGTTGGAGCCCACTGAACCCGATCCCCTCATCCTGACACCCCTGTCAACATCCTCAGAACCCTTAGATCACTCGATTTCTCTTGTTCCACAGCTTATCAGAGGTGATCCGTCCCTGGAGTGCTGTTCCCCTCGCCCTACCATGGGACCTCCTAGACTGCTTTGCCTTTCTCTCATCCACACCGGCCTGCCACCTGATTCTGTGCTCTCCCTCTCATTCTCTACTTCAGTCTCTCTCTGTTTTTCCTCCCTTCCATTCCATCTTCTTTGTTACCCCTTCTCTCAGTCTACTCAGACCTTTGATAACCCTGTAAATGTAGATGCATTTAATGATCACCAAAGAACTAGGAAGAGATAGCTGTGCCATCTACTCTCATGTACAATTGTCCAATTTCTCCATTAAACAATTTGTGGCTCTCCTGTGCACAACCACCCTCACAAAATCTCAGCGGTGCTATTCTTAAAAACACCCTGCACTTGCACTGGTCCACTGGTCATGCCAAGGATCCCTACCACAGCTCTTGTGAATAATTTCACATTTCATTTATGGTGGGAGTCAGATCCAAGGGTATTTAATATTGGGGAAACATATAACACACAAGGGTGGTGCTGTGGTAGTGCTGTTGCTTTGCTGTAAGGAGACCAGCGTTCATGTTCCTGCACGGAGTTTGCACATTCTTCACAGGTTTTTATGGGTGGGTTTCCTCCCACTGTCCAAAGACATGCAGGTTAGGTGAACTGGTGATACTAAACTGACCCATGTAGGTGTGTGTGTGTGTGTGTGTGCTTGCCCTGCGATGGACTGGTGTCCCGTCCAGGGCTTGTTCCTGCCTCGTGCACTATGCTAGCTGGGACCCTGGTCTGGATTAAGAGGGTTAGAAAATGACATGAAATAATTACATGCAACCCCACTTTCCATACCTTTGCTATCTGCAATATGGAAATGGACAGATCTGTAAAAGGCACAGCAGACTGATGGCTCGGCTTCTAAACAGTAGAAAGTGAACTGCTGAGGTGTTAATTTAAGGTTAAAAAAGAAAAGCGCACTGATAGTGACCGGGCGATTTAGTAAATCCAAGTCACCGGAGCTGGCGGGTGGCTGCACCAACCACTGCTTTTGCTATAATGAAACAAAACTATCTGGGTCCTCCAAATTGAAACTATTCACTAAATATTCCTTTGTTCATTTATGTTGAGTTTTTATTATGTGTTAAGGGTTAGAATTTTGAGGGTGTGGTGGCAAAGGAGAAAAACACCACACTAACTTTTGGTGAAGACCACATCGTATCAGAAAGCTTTTCCAGTGATTGTCAGTCTTCACTTACATAATCTTAGCAAGTCGGGGGGAAGTCGGTGGCACATCCCCGGTGAAAGCCGGTCACATAATGTGACATAACCAGTGCCTGCCTCACTGGAATCAGTTGACCTTATTTGATAAAGCTGGAAGGGGCCCATGGGATTGGGCATCTGTCCTGACTCTTCAAAGGATTCCATGTTTTCCTTTATTTCCTAAGTAATTTGAGATAATTAAAAAAAATAAACTTTCTTTTTTTCACTGATATATTCCGAAAGAATGTAATTTTTTTTCCAGTTTTGCTAATTTGTATACTTCCCCAACATCTGCTAAACAGCAGGTTTCACTTAAGTCTATCATGTAAACAGCTCTTGCAGTTCTGAAATATAATTTAGCTGAACTCATTTAGAAAATAAGTGTTTTTTTTCTCTCGCTCTGTTTAAATTAAGCATCTCTTTTTCATTGTTTTAATTAGGATTGATTTTCAATTTAAATTTCCCAAATTCCTCTTTCACTGCTGCTGCTCGGCTCTGAGAGTCTCTGCACCTGATGATGCCATTCATTATTTTGCCTCCTAACTTTTTTCTTGCCTGCTGACAGTTGTTCACGTCAGGACAGATGATCAGCGAGACACATCTCCTGTTGTGCTTCAAGATAACTGAAAGTCCCATTGAGACTTCTCGAAATGTATTTTGGATATCTTTAAAGCATTCTGAGATATCATGTTTGACATAACCTCAAATACATTTTAAGGTATCTGACATCGGTGGAGCCTGGAAAGGAGTGAGGACCAGGTGGGAATTGTGTTCTGGTCTGGAGCCATTAATGTAGTAAAAGAATAAGGAAACGTAACATTTTTCACAATTTCTTTTTAGCATCCTCTTGAATTTACTTCTGTTTTACAAACACTGATCAGTCATGACATTAAAACCACCTGTCTAAGATTATGTAGGTCCTCGTAGGAGCAATGACCTTTCAAGCATGAACTCCACAAGACCTCAGAAGGTGTCCTGAACATATCTGGACCCAAGACATTAGCAGCAGATCTTTAAAGTGGTTGAAGTTTTCAGGTGGGCCTCCATGGATTGGACTTGTTTTTCTAGCACATCCCAAAGATGTCCGATCAGATTAAGATCTGGAGAATTTGGCCAAGACAACACCTTGAATGCTATGTCATGTTCCTCAAACCACACTGCAAAACATCTAGAGAGTGTCAAGGCGCATTATTGTACTGAAAGATAGCACTTCTATCAGGAGACACCATGGCCATGAAGGGGGGTGTAGGTGGTCTGTAACAAACTTAAATAGGTGTATGTGTCAAAGTAACATCCCCTTGAATGCCTTCTTCCCATTCTGCCACCTATCCATCTGTTTCCAAAGTAAATGATGCACAAGTACCCAGCCATCCACATGTTCTACAAGAAAATGTGATTCATCAGACCAGACCACCTTCTTTCATTGCTCCATGGTCCAGTTCTGATGCACATGTGCCTATTGTAGACAACTTTCGGCGGGGGAACGGTGGTCATCATGGGTACAGTCTGTGACAATGCACTGTGTGTCCTGACATCTTTCTCTCATGTCCAGCATTGCATTACTCAGGAATTTATGCTACAGTAGCTGTTTAGAGAAGGTGGATCAAGCACATTGACCTCACACAGTAGTGGGAAAAGACATGATGCTTTCTGTGTAGACATTTGCAGTATTTATTAACATAACTAAGCACATTGTGAATTAACTTGTATTCAAAGTTTCTCAAGGACCTTCGACATGCTTTACGGAGAACACATTTCTTAATGTTCTCTTTTAAAATTCATTCAAAATGTGTCTCTGTTCAGCATTTTATCACTCATTCAATTTCCGTAGAATCTTTTTTGCAGGTCATAAACAGGCAGAATATAATGTGTCAAGAGCTGAGCCATGCCTTAACTGGTTTTGCTGCACCTTGGCCTAGTTTAGAGTTGCCAGGCAAGCTGACCCATACATCTTCAGAAGGTGGGAGGAATCCAAAATATTAACAGGAAGAAAAATAGACAGCATGAAAACTCCACACCGCCAGTGACCAATCAGGCCAGTGTGTTAATCCAGGACCCTCCGGAGCCGTGAGGCAGCAGCGCTAACCAATGTAACAAATGATGAGGATTCTCTCAAATCTTTTTCATAATTTGAAACTGATTACTAACCAAATACAAGCATTGTGTGCTAAATACAAATACAGTGGTACCTCGGTATACGTCCTTAATCTATTCCAGATCCTTTCACTTATACCAAACAGGTCGTATACCAAACAAATTTTTCCCAAAAGAAATAAAGGGAAAATGATTAATCCGTTCTCATGAAAAAAAATCCTTTTGTTATTGGCATTTTATACATTGATGGGGTTGTATAAAATAATTTAAACACTGCTTAATACTAAAATACATAAATACAAAAGCAATTTGATGAAATAAATGAAAATTTAACCTCACTTTACTTTTTATTAGTGTCTTTGTTTTTCACAATCATAGATACCGTCGTTCTCGGCATACAGTATGCAGCAGCCAAGTCAAGCCTTCAAACTTCCTAACAATCAATTCAAATTATTGCGAAAAAACACGAAATCACGTGAAAATTCACAGAGAGTTATAGCGTGTACTGACGCTCGTGGGCAGTCGTGGCTTTGTCTCGAGAGAGGTAAACAAGGGTAGCGCGCGGGTTGTTCACTGAATGCTAGCAACTGGCATCCTGATGCTTGTGGGCAGTCATGGCTTTGTCTCGAGTGAGGTAAACATGGTGTTCTAGCAAACAGGACGTATACCAAGTTGGACTTATTCCAAAGCGGACGTATACCAAGGTACCACTGTAACTGAATTTTTGAACCCCAAAAAACCCCATACAGGTATACAATTTCTGATTCTTTATTAATACCTGCTTTGTACAGTTTTAAATAAAGGGGTTGTAGCACTGTTCAAAGGTCAGGGACCAACCCCAATTATGGTACCAATTCATTGAAGAGCACACCCATGCACTCACATACATACTGTAAGGTAAAAGAGTCACCAAGATGGAATAACTGGTGTCTGTGGGATGTTGGAGGAAAACCTCAAAAAGACTGAGGGAATGGACCACAACAGAAGTACAAGATAACATTTAGATTGGGCATTAAATTTAATTTTAATTTTATTTACCGCATCTACAATAGAGGAGTGGTACCAGAACTACCATGCACATCAGGTTAGACCTAACAGAGAAGACAAGTGGTTCAGATCGTGGACAGTAAACCATATCAAGGTTGGTGACTCTACTCTACTGTGGGACACTGTGCAAGTCATTTAGGATGACATAGCTTTAGTAGTCGGAAACAACAAAAACGTGCATGAGGGTTTCTAATTTGCTTAAATGAAAGCTTCAGCTAAATAAATACTTTACTTACCTTCATGCTGACTGCTAGAAGTTGAAAGAATGAGGAAAATCACAAACCACCCACCACCAACTCTGGACACAAGACAACACTACACTCTCCTTGCTCAGTTTACCTGCATGTTTTCAAAGTTAACTTCCTTTTTCACACAAGAGACTCTGATGGCAGAGTCACAAGCGTTGCTGGATTAGCCACTCGTGTAGAGTTTGCCTTGTTTAGGATGCCAGTTTCCAATTACAGCCTATCAATAAGCTCACAAGTTTACCTGGCAACTTCAGTTGGATCTGATATGTAAGTGAATCAATGCCCAGTAAGCACTGGCACAACATCCACTAAGAGACACCGGGGTCTTTTGTTTAGAATAGATTCTGGCTGCAGCCCCAGATTTTAAGCAAAATTAAAAACTGATAGAATAACTTCATAGGAAAACTAATGAATAAAATGATCACAAGCTGAGCAGTGTACCTGATGCTTTTTAGAACTTTAGTGACTTTATAAACTGAGCTTAGCAGGCTAGAAACACATTCTGGTCACACTTTAGTTTAAGTACTGCAAGATTACATTTATTGCTCACTAGGTGTCCCTTGTGGCTCTGCCCGCGTAGTAGTGAAACAAGACAAACTTTAAAAATCAATTAAAAAAATGTATAATTTGTATTGATAATTATAAATTGATAGATTTTGTATCTGAGGGCCTCTTGATATACAATATTTGTGGTTTTGCTATCAGGGGTGAGAATGTAGTTATGATCTCTTTGCCAAAAATGTAAAAAGTTGTCATGGTATCTTTGGCCAAGCGGAAGGTAGGTACGCTCCAATGTCAAACGTTGCCACTGTATCTGATCATGTTCAGCTCTGACGGGAGAGCATCTCCCACGTGAAGGGAAGAGCATGTGGCCGTGATATCTCTGGCAATCAGCAGGTACCCTCTAAAACACACGTAACGCTGATCTCTCTCTCAAAAACATTAAACGTTACTACTTAACAATCTCTAGATGAGAATGTCTGTTGAACAAACAGGTATGGCTAGCTAAGTGGAGGCAAGGTACGCTCCAACACGTGGCAAGAGGTACAGCAACTCGAACAGAGGCTGGCACGTGAGTGAGGTTGGCCCCGCCCGTAACTCCCTACTCCGGACATCCCGCCTCCTCCTCCCCTCAGCCCACAGCCTGTCTCTTGGATTTGCGCAAATAAATCGATGCCGCAACTGAACTATGATTCTTAGCGTGATAAGAGAAGTCGCAAAATCAATGTTCAAGCAAATTATAGAAAAAAAAACCCAATGTAAAGTAAATCTTAAGTAGTTCTCTCATGAAAACTGGACAGACAAACAGACAGACGGATGTTGGATTTTATATATTAAGAGAGATGTACCATTATGTAACAAGACCTTAACACTTATCCAGGGCCGGCTATACCATATAGGCTAACTCTATGGTCGCCTAGGGTACCAAAATTTGGGGGTGACATTTTAATAGTCAATACAGAATTATGGATACTCTGAGTCAACATGGCTTTCTGATTATATTGCTTTATAATATTTTTGCATACTAGCAATGTTTGGTCTTAAAACAATAATACGAACATCAACAGCAACAACAACAATATAATAATAACAACTCAAACTGTCGCATAGAAGACACAGAAAAAACAAATTAAAAAATGCTAACAGGACTGCAGCTCTGGACTGCGTTGCTAAAGGCTGATTTAATTTCAACTACAAGCATCAACTTAAACTTGTGCCAAAACCTGACAAATTTTGTTCTCTGTTATTCACCCCCATCTACACTGCAAGAAATGAAATCTAAGCAAGTGAAATGTATTTATATCATGACATCACATCTTGTCTTCCTTACTGTAAGAATTATTATTTGTGCTTATGATTATTTAGCTTACTTGACAAGTGAGCTTTACTTACCCCATTGGCAGATTTCTTTGCTAAATAAAGGCAAAATAACTTGGATTTAAAGTTTTTTTGTTTAGTTTTTGCATGGGCATTTTTTGCAGTGTATGAGATTCCATCTTGGTGTGCTAAAGCAGTTCTTCAAAGTCTGACTCTCACTGGAAAAAAAAATTATGAGGTCACACTCTGATTGGACAATCATAGTGATGTATTTGCATAATCGAGGACACAGTAAATAGAAACTGGGGGCAAAGACTGCTAGTTATAGATAATTGTTGTACTTCAATTACATTGGATTTTGTGATTATATTAAATTTATCAGTTTATTTTTTTAATTTAATGATTATATTAAATTTATCAGCTTATTGTATCAATTTAAATGATAGGCACATGTTACAAAGGAGCCTTGGTAAGATTATACCTAGGCTGCCACCATCATGTTGAAATAAATGTTTGGCCAGAACTTTAAATAAGGACCTAGAAGAGCACTAATTGCGGTAAAGGTGATGGTGGAAAAAACATTTTTTTTCTTTATAAAAATGTTAAATGCAATAAATAAATAAATAAATTGTGAACGCTGGCCCGGACACACACAGACGGACAACATATTGTTCACCCACACACCGTTTATTTACAATATATACAATGTTCTGTGCACTCACGAACCCCAGTGCCTTCAGCACCGATTCCCCCAAATCCAGGCCACACAGTCCTGTGCCTCTTTTCTCCTGGCCGCCTCCAGTCCTTCCTCTCGCTCCGTCCTCTTCCACCCGACTTCCGCTTCTGACTGAAGGGAGGCGGCCCCTTATATAATGCTCCCAGATGAGCCCCAGGTGTTCCTGGCATTCCCTCCTTAGCCACGCCCCAGCGTGGCGGAAGTGTCGGCTGTCCTCCTGGCTGCTCTCCGGAGCCGCATAAAGTCTTCCCCCCAGCACTTCCTGGTGTGGCGGAAGTGCTGGGCTCCAGGGACAATTCCAAGCCCTCCACCCTTGGTCCCCAACAGAACCAGGACGGACGCCCCCTCGCGGTCTGGAGGAGGCCCATGCCCTCCTCTGGTCTTCCAAGGCATCCCGGCCGGGCTCCAGCCCCGGCCAAGGACCACACGGGATAAACCGGCATCGGGGCGCCACCTAGCGGTGGCCACGGGCCCCTACAGGGCTGGGCTTCCAAGCCCTCCACCCGTGGTCCCCAACAGAACCAGGACGGACGCCCCCTCGCGGTCTGGAGGACCACAAAATGTATGCATACATAAATGGATAAATAAATAAAGCCTGCTAATACAGCCCAGTTTCCGCTTGTCTTCTGATATGGCACCCTTCGAGAGCATATTTGTCTTGTAAATGATTGCTTTGATAAGTAATAACCGGCCTCCTCCAAATTCTCAAACTGTAAATTCGATCTAGCAGTGTGATGATTCCACTTAAAGCAAAGAGGGTGACAAGGTGACATTTACAACTTCACCTGTGGCAGCAAAAATGCTTGAGCCAGCTCTGTTCCTGTCTGTGTAGTATGCCAAATTAAAGGATAACATTTGGTATTTTTCAAGTCAAAGTTACTTCTTCACAAATGTGATATATATGCATTTACACCACAGAATTGTGTTCTGAAATTAAGCGTTTAATCTAAATTTTTAAAAAATGGAAGGTGTGGGGCACGGAGAAAAAGCTTAAAAAAGTTCCATATGCATTTATTTTTCAATCCACGGTTAAAGCTGGTAGAGAGCTGTGCACACACACACTCAAGACTGTCATGGCTGACAAAAGTGCGTCTACTAAATACTGACTGACTGAGTACCTAGGCAATCAGTTATTTTGTGTTTTATATTTGTGATTCACTTAGATCACTTACAGAGATCTGTTTTTACTTTGACTTTAAAAAGTCTTTTTCTGTTGATCAAAGCCAAAGAAAAAAGAAAGTCAATCGATTGTGATTCAATGTTGTATAATGATGAAATGTAAAAATCTTCCAAAGGAGGGAATACTTTTCATAGGCACTGTAAATATTTTTCTAGTTCTATTCATGACTTCAATTCTTCTCTCCTCCTTGGTAGTGATAACTGACTCGCTGGCTTTTCTTCTTGACCCGCCTTGCGCAGGACACCAAACCTGATGACGTGATATTCATTCACAGGTTCTGTCAATATCAGCTTACTGTACTGCCAGTGATGAGACAGAGGCAGAAAGCCACTGCTACATCCTGATAAAAGCTCAATCTGCTATGTCTACAGGTACGCCTCAGCTCATTGCACGTCCATGACTGGCTAATTATAGAAGCATAGCAGACAATAAAATTAATTACAAGGACAAGGTGAAACTAGTACATTAATAATCAAACATGCCTCTGCCATATT
Organism: Polypterus senegalus; assembly: GCF_016835505.1. NCBI lineage: Eukaryota > Metazoa > Chordata > Cladistia > Polypteriformes > Polypteridae > Polypterus > Polypterus senegalus. The sequence goes on from NC_053162.1 coordinate 163,876,217, forward strand.
AACAGAGGATTGGCATGTATGTTTTTCTTCAAATAACTTTCCTCGGCTCATTAAAATAATTTCCAGATCATTATCTAGCTTTGCTAACAGACAGGCTAAACAACAAAGAGTTGCTTGGGTGCAAAGTCATCTGAGTTCAGCTTAAATCTGGACCTGACAGGGAATGAATCCCTAATGCTGTTATTCTAGTGGAAAAAACAATCAAACCAAATTCTACATAATAGCTCAAGTTATGTAACTTTACTGTATAATTAGATATCCTTTGGTTTTGTCATTTTACACCAGAGGGCACCTAGACCTTAGAGGATACCGAGAGATGAAGTGATCTCATTTGATCATCTGTAAGTTACTGACAAATTCAACGAAGAGAAATGACTCTGACAAAGTGGAACTCTGAGGCCAGGCAAAAAATGTAAATAGGAATAAAATCCTGCATAAGCTAAGGATGCTACAATGAAGAACAATGGATGGAGAGGAACCCTGATTTAGTAAAAGTTGCGTTCAGACATGGGCCATGACTCATCAACCATGACTTAGACTTTCATATAGCCTTTGGTAAGGTCCTATGCTGAAGATCAACTTTGAAACAGGAAGTTATTGGCATCAGAGGTAACTTACATAACTTGGTTTACTGTCCGGAGACAAAGACACAGAGAAGAGAAGACTGATCCACATGGTGTGAGATCATCAGTGGAGTCATTAGGGGGTCTGTCCTTGGGTTGTTCCTTTTTTAGATTTATATTAATGAAATAGATGCAAGTGTTACTAGTTAACCCCTGAAATTGACATATGATACTAAAATTGGAGAAGTGGCAGACACTGAGGAGGCAGCAGAAACAATTTGAGAAGACCAGGACAAGTTTCAGAACTGGGCAAGCACTTAGAAAATGCAGTTTAGTGAACAAAACTGTAAATGTGATTCCCCTTGTTCACACCAAATCTTCCAATGGTTCCTACTCAGGGTATAGTGTAGTCATGCCCAAGCTTAAACCAGGGTGAGCGAGTGAGACATATAAAAAATGTTAAATAAATATATAAACAGTTCTTTATTAAAAGCAAATGATATGAAAATATCAGTTGTTGATGTCTTCCAAAAATCACCAGTTGAACAAATAAAGTGTAAGCAGTGCAAAGTCAATATTTATGCAGTTAAAATAATAAAAAATAAAACAAACAAAAACACTGGCACTATGGGGCTATTCCCTCTTCTCTCCTAGTCCAGGCTATGTGGAAAAACGTTCTTCCAAGACATTTAGAGTCCACTCCTGTACACCATGCATTTTCCCCTTCATCATCATTTCAGGTCTATTCAGGTTAGGGATGACTAACAACACACAAAAAAAAAAAAAAAATACAAAAAAAAATCCGGCTCACTAGGTTTATTCCCCCACTCCTAAAATAATCTAGGGAATCAAACTCAGAGAAATGCATCTCTCCAAATGCTCATTCCAGCTATTCCAGAGATTCACAAGGTATTCTCCACTACAACGGCCACTTTGGAAGCTTGCGCTCTCTCCGACTAACTGCCTACCTCCCTGACGGCAGTCTTACCCTGTACCACCAGCCCAGGGCAGCCACATAATCAGAAAACCGCTAAAGCAAAAGGAGTACTTTATAGAAATCTTTTGGGGTTACGTGACCAACAGTTGTCCTCTTTGACCCACTCACCACTTGCCTCAGATCAGCATACAATGAAAAGCATTAAAGAGATGAAAAAAATGGAATATTTACATATTAACAGGCACAACATTTTAAACATAACTCCCCAAACAACAAGTACATACCAGGATAAAGACAAAATTTCACAAATTAGGGGTGAGATGCTATAGCTAAAGATAACCTGTTTAACCCAAAGTTCAAGGGGACGATGAAATGTCGGAAGTACAAGGGAGTATGCAGGCAGTTGATGCCAACATCATAAATGTTCTGTCCTACTGGTCCATAGATTGAACACTCCAGAGCAACTATATAAAGTTTATCTTTAGAGACGTGTCTCAATTGTAACGCTGGGTAAAATAAACCTTCCTCCAGCAGGTTGCTCGCAAATGGATTCTCGGCGCTAGCACACTGTTGCTCTTTGCTTCACCACTTCATCGATATCTCCCTCTTTCTCTCTCTCCATTCCTTTCTGGGTTAAATCCTCTTCAGCCCAACTATCCTGTCCGTGCTGTGTATTCTCCTTAAAGGCATAGTTCCCATTTTTTGGCGAATCCTCACAATCGATTTTCCGAGGTACACCTTAAGAAGACGCATACTAACAAAGGGCCTAAAGTACATGTGGCACCCACTACAACCCTCTTACTCTATACACCCTCCAGATTTCTGCCGCCAATTCTGCCAGATGATTCTCCCCACTTCCACCAATCTCCATACAAGCCCCCTTAATATGTTCTATGTGCTGCAATACAGAAGCAAGCTTACCTTACCTTACCACAAGCAGAAGAAAAAAGTTTAATTTATATGATTTATAGAGGCGGCTTTTATAAGATTATGTTTATGCTACTACAGTACTTAAGTCAGTGGCATAAGTATAGACCTACCTGTTTGAAGTTTAATTTAGACTGCTGCTTAATGGTCATTATTTTACTGGTATGACTCAAATTTGATATTTTTAGAGACATGTTTTAAAAAAAGTCTACAAATACAGCCTAATTGCTACCTCAAGTGCATATTTTTTTGAAGCAATCTTGATGAGTGGCCCCTCTCTCATGTCCAAAGGTTTTATATACAGGCAGCGATGACTTCACTCATATCATCTTTGCATTGTGAATTTCCCCTTGTGATGAATAAAGTATCGATCTATCTATCTATCTATCTATCTATCTATCTATCTATCTATCTATCTATCTATCTATCTGAATATAGTGACTTTCAATCAATCTATCTATCTGAATATAGTGACTTTCAATCTATCTATCTATCTATCTATCTATCTATCTATCTATCTATCTATCTATCTATCTATCTATCTATCTCTTGTCACCATCAAGAACCAACAGATTCACAGATGTCCTGCACCTTAGCTGGTATTCATGGCAGTCTATTAGGTAATATCTATCTGATAAATTCACATTTATTATTTTTTCAGATGTAGGATAAATATTGGTTTATGGTTATATCTCATCTGATTTGCTTGTAAAATTAATTTGAACAGTCGAATAAAAAGTCAGATATAAGCAAAAAATCAGAAGTGAGGCCTAAATGTAGGCTTAGTGGGCTTCAGCAACACATCGAATAAAGTCCAAATCCAAGAAGGTTCTGCTGCAGCTTTAAAATGCACTGTTAAGGCCTCATCTTGAGTACTGTGTGTAGTTTTGGTCCAGAGAAGAGCGACTAGGCTGATTCCAGGACGACAGGGGATGAATTATGAGGAAAGATTACAGGAAAGATCTTACAGGTTAACCAAAAGAAGATTAAGAGGAGACATGGTTGTAGTCTTTAAAATTATGACTGGAATTAGTCCGGTGAGTCAAGACTGTTATTTAGTTCATCAAGAACACGGGGACACAGTTAGAAACTTTCTAAAGGTAAATTTTGCACAAACATTTACACAGAGACGCACTCTATCTAGTCCACAACTCGCTCCAATAAAATTTGATTTTGTCTTTAGTGGTAGCGGAGACTCTGGGTGCCTGAGAGCTGACAACCAATGAATGCTCATTTGGAAGTTCAATGCGTATAATGCAGTGATGGGAAATGAGGAGCGCAAGTGCTTGGGACCTCACAAATAGAAGAGACGCTCGTCTGTCTGAAGTCTTGCGTTTTACGTACCACACAAGAATGGAAAAATAAAAAAGATCGAGATGGTGACTGACCCTGCCATAGCTGTTAACCTTTTCATACAGCGCCGACTCCTTCAGGCTGCATGTTATTGGCTGACAGAAAGAAGGGGCAAACAAAGTCAGCAGTCCATCACTAAATGTGACATGCCTGGCAATTTCCAATTGTGTAACTAGACATGGTCCTGTGAATAGATATATGATATGCTGTACATGTGACATCAGCTTTAGAGTCACTGTCTGAGCTGGACATTGATTCACTAGCAATAAATTTCATAGCGACCTTTATTGCTATTATTTTTTTTTACTCTGTTTATTAGGACTGCATTAGCAGAGGAGGAACAGGAGGAGATGTTACAGCAGAGAGACACTGGCAGTCAGGGAGAGATGATCTCACTTGGGAAGACAATGGAAATCAAAAACAAGGCTGTGATGTTCCTTTGGAGCCTTCAGGCAATACGCTTTTTGATCCTGGAACCTCATAACCTCAATGATAAATACTTTGCTTCCTGGAATAAACAGCAATAGAAGAACCCTAGGAATTCCCAATGGTAAAATATATCAGGTTCAAAATCACGAGGAAAGAAAGCACCTGCGGCAAACTCTCTAAATTATGCATTTCTTTACCCCATTAGCTATCATTACGTGTATTCTACTATTTCCTAGTCTAAACAACTCTGAGAATATTAAATATGCAAAGTTGCAGCTCATATGGTAATTGAGCTGTTTGCACATATGCTTTTCATAATTGGCTAATCACACAACATCGACAACACCTGAAACTTCCAGTACAGGGAAAGCACTGCACCTTGAATAAAGCAGAATGAGCCAAAGTGGTCAGTCCTAAGAGGGGGATGTTGTTTACCGCAACAAAATCTGATCAAAATCGCAGCACGGTGACATGACCCACAGCGGCCGAGAGCCTCCTTTAAAGTGTCAAATACAAAGCAAAGTGCCTAAAACAAATAATTGCTTTAACCCGTATTGAGCTGACAGATAATAGTTCAACAAGTGACATGACAGCCTGGGACCAGGCATGATTTTCCCTTCTTTTGATTCATTTCCCACGGTATGCTATGAATCATATTCTGTTTAACACTCTTCTCGGATCGAGCAGGTGCCGCTGGAGACTTTTATGTTTCTTACTGCCTGACTTGCACTCCATGCTAGTTTGTTCATTATCAGGGCAAAGGTGAATAGTCTTTGAGGCTCTCAAAACATGCATACACGTCACACGTTTTGTCACCAAATACATTGTGGAAGCAAAGCACAGACTAGGAGCATCATTGAGTGGCCTGTGGGAGCAGGTCTGTAGGCCTCAAGATGACTTGTCCTCTGCTCACAGCTTCCTTTTACTTTCATTTGAGATTTGAAAGGGAATTTGAAAAAAAAAAAAATAAAGACAACTAAGTAAATGTACTCTTTGCATCTTCAGGGTTTACATTCATTCATTTGACTAAGGATTTTACCTAAAATCCCACAAATACTGTTGCCTCGTTTCCCAAGATGGAATGTCTTTCACCTGAATAGCCAAAGCTTTATACTACAAAAACTGGATCTCAAGTTGGTTAACCGGCATGAGATAAAGAGCACAGACAAGAGGAGAATGCTGCATGTGGAGTGAGGTCATCGGTAGAGTCCCTCAGGGTCTGTTCTTGGAACATTACTTTCTCTGATTAATACTAATGACACACAAGCTGGTGTTCTTAGTAAAACTTGTGAAACTAACTGGATTAAAGGCAGACACTGAAAAGGCAGAAAAAAACAATTCAAGAAGAACCTGGACAAGCTTCTGAAATGAGCAAAACACTGAAAAGTAAAGTTCTAGATGTGGGCAAAAGGAATATCAATTATAAATACAAGATGGAAGACACTGTCCAACATGAAAACAAAAATCTCTGAAAAGGATTTAGGAGTATATGTTGACACAAAATTAATAGGCAAATAAAATGTTAGGTTATATTGTAAAGACATTGAATATAAATCAAGGGATGGTACACTCTGACTATATAATGCTCTCGTGAGACCACATCTGGAGTCCTGTGTGCAGTTCTGGTCACCAGGCTACAAGACAGACATAGCAGCACTTGAAACTGTTCAGAGGAGAGCAACCCAGGACCTAAGGGCATGTCCTACTGTGGCAGACTCAAAGAATTAAAACTTTTTAGTCTTAAACAGACAGTGTGGGGTCCTAATCCACTTCTTCAAAATTCTCAAAGGCAGTGATAAAGCAGATCCAGCAGAATTCTTCCAGTTTAGTGGTGAATCAATTACTTGAGGACATCAATGGAAATTAAAAGGATGTGTAAAGAGATGCTGGAGCCAGAAAACAAACTACTGAGACATGAAGTTGAAGAAGAAACCTCGGCAACCGTTAATAAAAATTGGGATGAGATATTGGCACATCTTAGCTATTTGCTCAACAAATGAGCTTGATGGACTGAATGCTCTTCTCACATTTGTTAAAATGTGTATGTTCTTATGCTCACTGTCAGGTAACACTGCACAACACATTATCTTTCTGCTTTGTTTTTATTATTATTTGTAAAACACAGACTAGGACTGACTAGAAAGCTGGTCTGTTAGCCTCAAGATGACTTGTCGTGTGCTCACAGCTTCCACACTTCCTGTCCTCACACTGTACTTTCATATTTACTGTATGTTTATGTATTTAGTTTTTTAAAGAGTTTCTGTAAAATTGACAGACAGAGGCAATAGTGTGGCTCCAAGAAGAAGATCTGAGATCACTTCCACACTCAGCTATAAGGATGAATAATGAGTCACCAGTGTAGTCTTGTTCCCTTTTGGCTCAGTGGTACTGAGCTGGTCTAGCAGACATCTTAACAGATGATGACGCTACATGCAAAATACTGTGCTAGCGACTGACTTATGGGACTGGGAATTAAAAACGGATATACAATACAGAAGAAATGCAGACCACTTTACACTTAGTGAATGCTTACATTTTGCTAATTTAGTTACAGGTTATTCTTGTTATGTACGATTTGTTGTGCGGTGGGCTGGCACACTGACCGGGGTTTGTTTCCTGCCTTGCACCCTCTGTTAGAACATTAGAAAACTCTAGACAAGAACAGGCCATTCAGCCCAACAAAGCTCGCCAGTCCTATCCACTTACTTCCTCCAAGAAAACATCAAGTCGAGTTTTGAAAGTCCCTAACATCTTACTGTCTACCACACTACTTGGTGGCTTATTCCAAGTGTCTGTTGTTCTTTGTGTAAAGAAAAACTTGCTGTTATGTCCTTTTTGTAGCCTGGAGACCAAAACTGCACTCAGTACTCCAGATGAGGCCTCACCAGTGCGTTATAAAGGTTGAGCAGGATCTCCTTGGACTTGTACTCCACACATCGTGTTATATAACCTGACATTCTGTTAACCTTCTTAATGACTTCTGAACACTGTTGGGAAGTCAATATCTTAGAGTCCACTATGACTCCTACTCTCAATTTTCCGACCGCCCATTGTGTATTCAAACCTAATATTTTTAATTCCTATGTGTAATACTTTACATTTACTGACATTAAATTTCATCTGCCAAAACTCTGCCTAAGCCTGTATGCTATCCAAGTCCTTCTGTGATGACATAACGGATTCCAAATTATCTGCTAATCCGCTTATCTTGGTATCATCTGTAAACTTAACCAGCTTGTTACTTATATTCCTATCTAAATCATTTATATATATATTACAAATAGCAGCGGCCCTAACACTGACCCCTGTGGAACACCACTCTTAACATCGGCCAGTGTTGGCTGGGAATTGCTCCAGCAGACCCCCGTGACCCTGTAGTTAGGATATAACGGGTTGGATAATGGATGGATGGATATATTTGTTTTATTTTTGAGGTATACTTAATATTATTATAATTCTTGGTATATGTATATGTGTGCCATTTTTGTCTGTTGCTCTGAAGCCCACTAATTTCCTTCTGGTTTAATAAAGCTTCTATCTATCTATCTATCTCATGTCATGTCCCTTGACTTGGGTTTTACTCTTTAGGCTATGTAACCTAACATCCTATTTACTTTGCTATTTGCTCCTGTACTGTGGCTGGATGTGCAGTGACCAATCCAGTATAATTTATATGATCTTCTCTCAGGGCTTCATCTCTATTTGTAATACTTTACATTTATTCACACTAAAATGTATCTTTCCAAGTCTGTATTGTGTCTAGGTCCCTTTATAATGGTTCCAACTAATTCTGCATTATCTTTCATTCCACCTAGTTTTGTACTCTCTGTGAACTATATTCTTATCTAAATCATTTATGTATATTAAACAATTTACTGAACCCCCGAGGGGCATCATTCTTAACATCACCTATTTGTAGAAATGTTTCTCACGCTAAACTCAATTTTTATTTTTATTGCGGTTCAAGCCAATTTTGGACCCATCTATGCATTACCCTTGACTTTCTACATCTTCAAGTTTAATCTCTAGCCTCTTATGTAGTACCTCATCAAAAGTTACTGTAATAATAAATCCTTAATTGCAACATCATTTTGCTTCCTGCAATTGTCTTTTTTTTAGTTTAGCTTGGGGTGACAACAAAGAATAATTTTTAAATCCTGCACTAATTTGCCTTTCTAATAGTTGACAAGGTTTCTATGCATCTCTGTGTTTGTGTGGAGACATGTTATTCACACATATAGCTAAGAGCGGATGAATAATTTAAGCTTTGACATCTCACTTTCTTTCAAATAATTAGATTCTGGAAGTGTAAGCCCGGGTATTTTGTGTGCAGTATATTGGGTCCATTTTCATTTAAGTAAAGTTGAACAACTTAAAAGAAAAAAAAAACAAAACCCTGTACCTCTCCCCAACAGTCCGTGTTGTGACTCTGGCATCAGTTGCTGAGCTCTAACGTTTTGTTGGGGTGCCCTGCGAAGGACCAAACGAGAAAGAAAGCGCCGCCCGCCACTTCAGGACCACGGACAGCTCTCTCTGAATGCACCACGCTGTTTGGCAGGGACTGAAAATAATGATTGTGCGGTACGCTTTGTGACACGAGCCTTTGTAATTTTAATAGGATCCTACACCGCACTGAATCACCGCTACAGATTACATGCCTTCAAGGAGAGGCTTTTAATTATTTCAATCTTTAGCCGAAAAAAAATGCAAATTACACCGAAGGTATGAGAGCTGAAACATCGGTTCGGGGGTCAAATATGTGTGTTTTCTTCTTTCAAGGAGTGCAGAGGTTACTGAAGGAAGTGGCATCGGAATGAATTACTGACGCCTGCCTCTATAAATTTAGTATTTTTTCCTGCTCTGTGTTTTAAATACAGCGCCGATTAAAAAAGTATCCACCGCTTGGAAATTTTCACATTTTAGAGTGGTTCTACATTGAATCACAGTGACCATCATTTGGATATTTTAGCATTGACCAACAGAAAAAGATTCTTTAATGGCAAAGTGAAAGCAGATCTCTGCAAAATGGTCTACATTAATTACAAATAAAAATGATAAAATATTAGATCGTATAACTGTTTTACCCTCTTGGAAGTTTTCATATTTTATTGTGATAAAACATTGAATTGCCATGGACTTATTTTGGCTTGTTTTGACACTGACCAACAGAAAAAGAATCTTTAATGGCAAAGTCAAAACAGATCTCTGCAAAATGGTCTACATTAATTACAAATAAAAAAGATAAAATAATAGATCACATAAGTGTTTACCCCCTTGGAATTTTTCACTTTTTATTGCATTGAATCCCTTAATTAGGCTTTTTTTTTACACTAATCAACAAAATAATGACAAAGTGTCAACGTAAAAACAGATCTTTGCAAAATGGCCTAAATAATTACAAACATCCATCCATTATCCAACCTTCTATATCCTAAATACAGGGTCACGGGGGTCTGCCAGAGCCAATCCTAGCCAGCACAGGGCGCAAGGCAGGAAACAAACCTCGGGCAGGGTGCCAGCCCACCACAGGGCACACACACACCCACACACCAGGCACACACTAGGGACAGTTTAGAATCACCAATGCACCTAACCTGCATGTCTTTGGACTGTGGGAGGAAACCAGAGTACCTGGAGGAAACCCACACAGACGCTGGGAGAACATGCAAACTCCACTCAGGGAGGACCCAGGAAGCGAACAACTCCTAACTGTGAGGCAGCAGAGCTATCCACTGCGCCACCGAGCTGCCCATAATTACAAACATAAAACACAAAATGATAGATTACATTAGTAATTAATATGACACCCCTAAATCATCAGTTGAAAAGCTAGTTGGTTTTAGAAGTCACAGAATTGGTTCAATGGAGACAACCTACCTGGGGCTTCAGGAGCCCTGTATCTGGAAGTGGCAGTGAGTCAGTGGTGACCAGACCTACACAATGAAGACATAAAGAACACTGGAAGCAACGGTGTGCAAGGTGATTGAAAACCACAAGTCAGGGGATGGTGACAAGAAAATATTCAAGTCACTGAATATACCTTGGAGTACAGCAAGTCGACCATTAAGAAATGGAAAAGGTATAACACAGCTGGAAATCTCCTTAAAGCAGGCCATCCACATAAAGTGAGTGATCACATAAGGAGGAGACTAGTAAGGGAGGTCACCAAGAGACCTGTGACAACTCTAAAAGAGTGACAAGCAATAGTGAGGGAGACTGGAGGGCCTGTGCACACGTAGCAGCTATATAGAAGAATGGAAAAGAGAAATCCACTGTTTAAAGAAACACATGTGACATCCTGATTGGAGTTTGCCAGAAGGCACAAGGGAGATTCTCCAATCAGCTGAAAGAAAGTTTTGTGGTCTGATAAACCAAAAAATGAGCTTTTTTACCATCACGCTAAATGCAATGTTTGATCACAGCACATTATGAAAAGCACACCATATTCACTATGAAACACAGTGACAGAAGTATCAGGCTGTCAGGATGCCACCCTGAAGCAGGCTTGTGACGGTAAAATGAAAGCAGAAAAATCCAAGAAAATCCCAGACGAAAATCTGCTTCAATATGCAAGAAACCTGTGCCTCAGGAGTGGATTTGTTCAGTAAGTAACACAACAACATAAACATAAACCTACGGCTACACAAAAATGGCTTTTAAACAACAATGTGAAGGTCTTGGAGTAGACCATACATCAGTCTAATTGAGAATTTATGGCTGGACTAGAAAAGGGCTGTTCATTTACAATCATCATGCAGCCTGATAGAGCTTGAGATGTTCTGAGAAGATGAAGAATGGGGGAAAATGGCAGAGTGGACATGTGCAAAGCTGATTAGATGAGATAAACTTTATTAACCCCAAAAGGAAATTCAGATAGAGAGTAAGAGATCCAAACCCACAGACACAAGGCTGTCATGGCTGACAAAGGTACTTCTACTAAGAACTGACCTGAAGGGTTTGAGTGCGGCGTATGTAGTCAGTTATCTTCTGGTTTATATTTGTAATTTATTCTAACCACTTTGCAGAGATCTATTTTCATGTTGACATTAAAGATCAACGTTTTCTCTTAGTCAATTTAAAAAAAAATTAAATTCAATCCACTGTGAGTCAATGTTGTATAACACTAAAATCTGAACATTTTCAAAGGGATGAATGTAAATAAGGAAGAAAACAGGAGAAGGTAACACACTGCTAGGCAGGCAGGAACATACACAAGGTGTGTCAAAATGTCCCCTGCTGTCCCAGAACACTTGTGATTCAAAGTGTGGATGGCATCATAGGGTTAAAGTCAATTTGCACTCCTCTACACTATCTTGTTTCATTCCTGTTTGAGTTTTTGGGAATATTTATAAGGCACCTTCATTGGTGCACGTTGGTGCATTTTTGAGAGATAAATGTTTGCAGAGCTGGCAGGATAAGCAACGGCAGCTTTTGGATATGTTTTGTCTTGGTAGAATTCTATATTACTGTACTTTTCTCTTTTGTATTCTTTATTATGTAGCCTCTGCAGTGGGCTGGCACCCTGCCTGGGGTTTGTTTCCTGCCTTGCGCCCTGTGTTGGCTGGGATTGGCTCCAGCAGACTCCCGTGACCCTGTATTTAGGATATAGCGGGTTGGATAATGGATAGGATGGATGGATTATGTAGCCTTTGTCAGAATGCCTCAAATCCCATAGACTTAGCACTGTTTATAAAGTATTGTACTTTATAACTTCTCCCAACCTTCCCTTCTACATCTATAACCTCAGGCAATTGCATAGAGTAAAAGATGAGCAAGAGTTAAGTTACAACTTTAAATAATATTTTATTGATAATATTCATAAAATAATAACAAAAAGCAAAGCACAAGTGAATATTGGTAACTATACAACCTGATAAATGCTGACATGTAGTTTGAGGTGGCACAGAGACTTACAGTTAATTAAATGTTTCTGGTTAAGTCAACAGTTTTGGTCAGCTTTCTTCAGGCCTCTCTCAAAATGGCTGCCGAGCTGAGTATTTAGTGTGTTGTCTTTCTGGCCGTGTTGTGAGAGAGAGGAAAGGGTATAGCGACCACATTTATATATCCTCTGTCCAAACCCTTACACCAACAGGGCGTTGTGGTACAAAATGGCCGCTGATTCCAAACCAATCCCAAACAGCCATACTTCAGACCAACAGAATTCTGGTACAACTCATCCCTCCAGTAGGCTCCACAAGCCCAAACAGAGTCACTCTTACCAAGCTGCTCCATCCTGCACGCTGTCTTTTCCAAGACCATTTGATAAACTGAAGCTTTCCAGCTTAGGTGGCCTCCCTGTCCTACTGAGAATCCCTTGCCAAACCAGTTTGAGGCACTTCTCACCAGACCTGCAATGAAATTCCACTTCCTAAAGACTGGGTTCGGGTTGGTTAGACAAGAAAGCATTGTTGTTGTCTTCGAGGAAATAAAACACTAATAAGACATTTGCTTTGTCTAACTAACAAATAAAGACATGCAAAATATTTTTGAATGTATACTTATATACATTTCACATCAAAGCAGTATACAGAAATAACAGACTGGCACAGATTAGCATTCCATGGTTTTCTACTTGCAATTTAAATACTGGCCAACATTAAGTTTTATATTTTAGACAGAGATAAGAAACTAACATATGTCTGCACTGAGTCAAGCATCTTAGTAGGATTATTCACATTAACAGGTAGCAGAGTCATAAATCTTTTTTGTGGAGTCCATCTTGTTTTCTTCCTTCAAAGGCATGAATCCACCATCCCAACCAGTGCCAGCCTGCCATTTCTCCTTCTTGTATACTTCTGTGGTGTGACATTTTGTACATCTATCTATTATAATAAAAAAATCTTAGGTCAAGACGTGATTATCTCTTAGAGACAATTTGACGTCACGCGAGACGTGATCATCTTGGATAGACACTTTGACGTCACACAAGACGTGATCATCTCGGAGAGACACTTTGACGTCACGCGAAATGTGATCATCTCGGAGAGACACTTTGAAGTCACGCGAGACATGATCATCTCGGAGAGACATCTTAACATCACGCGAGACGTGATCATCTCGGAGAGACACCTTAACGTCACGCGAGACGTGATTATCTCGGAGAAACACTTTGACGTCACGCGAGACGTGATCATCTTGGATAGACACTTTGACATCATTTAAAACTAGACATTATAACCTTAGGAAGCAAGACCTGTGCCTTGTCTCGCGGTGAGACAAAAGGACAGCTGCTGTAAAGGTTTTTAAATCATCAACACGCAGTTCGACAGGCAGAGGAAGCAAGCCAGCAGATGATCCATCCGCATCTCTTTAGCATGTGTTCAGCACCCCCTTCACAATTCGAGTGGCAGAGACGCAAAGTGGCTGGTGCATAGCAAGCCCCAGGGGGGTAGCAAGTGAAGCAAGCAGGGGGAAAGGACCCTAGTAAGTATATATAAATGAAAATTTTGTATGGCTTAATTTGTAAGTTAGACAAAGCGAAAGTCATACTAGTGTTTTATTTCACTGATGACAACAGAAATGCTTTCTTGTCCCCAGTAAAAGTCTCCTGGTGACCTGGTATGGATTTTGTGTATATGTGTGTGTGTGTGTGTGTGATAAAGGCTGTTTTTTATGGAGGACAAAGTAGAGAGAAGAAAAGTAAATCTTGTATAATTATCTATTTCCAAAAACAACAACTATAGCTGTTACTTATAAATGTTACAATTTATATTAGCATTCCCTAGGCATGCAATCAGTTTCGAATGGAAGTAAACAGCTTTGTAATGTTTTACCTGTAATTTTGAAAACATGCCACAGGCCATTTTTTTTCATCTTCTTCTCAGGTATCAAATTGATGTTAATTTGCATTGAATGTCTTAGCAAAAATAAACAACAAAACAAAATCACTTTGAGATTCGCGACACACCCAAGCTCTGTATGCAGCATCTACCAGACAGCGTTCGCCGCAAAGAGAGCTCGGCTTAATTAATTTCATTAAGAGTGAGAGTCATTAGAGAGGGTTACACTGATGAACAGGAGCAGGAAAATGGGTTAAGATAAGGCTTAATTAAAATTGTAACTGTCTTCTTGAGATACAACCTTGCCAATTATTTATAGAGATTCACATTTTCAATTGTAAGTATTTATATTGACCTTGGGGCCTCAGCGTGCCACAAAAACTTCTAGTAACACAAAAGTCAGTTTATATTTAACAAAACCTTGTGGCGGAAGACTGGCAGAGGGTGCCCAGGTAGTCCCGGAGACATGGACTGCAGCAGTTCCACCACACCAGGAAGTGCTGCAGGAAGGCCATCAGGAAGCACCTGGAGCACATCTGGGTGAGCTATAACAGGGGATGCCTCACTCCATTCAGGGAGCCGGAGTCGGGAGGCAGAGGACGGAGTGTGCAAGAGAGAAGTGGAGGTGGCAGAAGAAAAGAAAGGATTGTGAGCATTTATGTGGTGCTTTTTGTACTGTGTGTGCTGTATAAAAGGAAAAAGAAAATTAAACGTGGAGTCCTGGCTGTCTCAGTGTCTGTCTGTGTCTGGGCATCTTTCACAACCTACATATATATAAAATATATAAATATATATATATATATATATATATATATATATATATATATATATATATATATATACTAGGGGACTTACCCCTTGCTCGCTTCGCTCACCAACCTCCCGGCCTGTGCTACACGCCAGCCACTTCGCATCTCTGCTGCTCGTGTTGTGGAGAGGGGGGCTGAAGGCACCCCAAGGAGATGCAGTCGCTCCTCTGAAACCCCTTCTTAAACGGTGATATAATGGGAAACAAATACAGTTTTCTTTTTACCTCCTCTTTGCTCGATCAGCTGCTGGTTTGCTGCTGCCATACCATGTGATCTGCATCTCACGCAGCACTACGAACATTTAAAAGTCTATACAGCAGCTGTCTTTGTCATCTACTCTTTGTCTTTTATTTCTGACCCCAGGTGTGGTTAAATCTCTTGGCACAAAGTCTCGTCTCGTGGGATGTGAGTTCTCGATATTTAGTTTATCATTTAAAAACGGAAAAGAATCTGAAAATCTAACAACATCACATTAAAACTCGATAAATTCTGAAAATAATGATACCAAACATATATATATATGTAGGTTTTAAAACAAGGCTGATTTAACGCATGATAAAGAAGTCACAAAAAATTGTTGCACTCTTAGGCTTATGATTTTATATATATATATATATATATATATATATATATATATATATATATATATATATATATATATATATAGATAGATAGATAGAGAGAGAGAGAGAGAGAGAGACTACATATATACTGTATATATAGATAAATAGAGAGAGAGAGAGAGAGTACATATATATATATATATATATATATATTTATATATATGTATATATAAAATCATACACAAACATGCATACATAAACAACTAATGTGTGTGTAAAAAGTGAGGGCCACCCAAACTTAGAAGAGAGCCAGCACGCATACGGTGGGTTCAAAACTTAAGCAGACAAACCCCTTCACTTTATAGTCTAGTAGATTTAATTTTTAACAGAAACATTTGCCATTTTTGCCAATCAATCTACACTCAAGAGCCCATGATGACAAAGTGATAACATGTTTTCAGGAAAGGTTTGCACATATCAAAACTTTAAAATCTTTCGTTTCTATCCATAAGAAATCTAGACAAGTGAAAAGTACTTATATCATGATATTAAATCTTGTTTTCCTTTTTGTAAGAATTAATGACTTATCAAAAAATGTATATTTACAATTATGTAGCTTATTTTAAGAAATCTTGTCAAGTAAATTCTGCTTATCCCATTGGCAGATTTTATTTTATTAGCTAAAATAAAAGCCAAACAACTCCCATTTATTTTTTTTTGTCTAGTTTTTGCAGCATATCCATTTTAAATGAAATCTACAACACAATAAAGTGTGCAGAACGTGAAGGGGTTTAAATAATTTTGGAACCCACTGAAAATCAGCCTACTTTTATTATTACAATGCACACAATAAAGATGGTTACAAGGTGTAACCAGCAGGGGGCGCTTGCTCCCTGGGATTGTGTTCTTTACTGATACAGACTTGAGCCATACATATCCATTTAGTAACCATGGCGGAAATAATCAGATGGGAGCAATATGATACAAAAAATGTACCATATTTAAAATGTATTTTAAAATGTAGCGCTGCCACCCATAATTATTTATACATACATATCCAGGCTGGAGAGAAGCCAATGGAACGTACAGTCGTCATTCAGCTTGTGATGCTGACAGCTATATGACGGCAGGATGTTCAGCAACATTTGGACGGCTTCTGGCTTCTTGATGGATGCTTGTCATTATAAACACTCATATATTTACATAGTGATAGAACCTTGTCAGGTATGGGTAGCTACCCTCAGAGATATCCATCTTATTTCTGGACTGTGCCCAAATAATGCCTTCCTCTATTCTCTGGCTTCTGCAGACAGTAGCCATCGGTCGCTCTGGCCAATTACTGATTCAGCAAACATCAGCATTTTAAAATAGCCTGCATGGGTGGTCTTCCTGGCCAGCTTCACCCTGTCAGCTGGTGTGTGTGGCTTCAACTTTGGAATAAACTTCACAGATTACAGTGGCACACTTCAAACCTGTTACTGTACAAGGTAAGATAAAAAAAAGCACTTAAGAAAACTCTCCTCCATGTAGCCTGACTATAACCACTGTGTTCAGTTTATCCAAAATGTCAGTAATTAGGCTACCAATCCAACTGGAAAGGATCAGGCTACTTAGCCATCATGAGGGACGACCCAGCTCCTTACCCAATTTGGACACTCTTGAAATGGAAGGAACGGAGGAGAGAACATGCATGGGGCATTATCTTCGTGACAGTGAGCCCAGGCATGGGTGCCCACAAGGCATGCCAGGTATTATAGTCCCAGGAAGCAGCCTTGCTGAGTCCCCTGGAAACCACCAGAAGTAGCTGAGGGATATGGAGCTCAAACCTGAGCTGGAAGTGCTTCAGAGCTGCAGTGGCATACCACAAGAAGCATTAGATGAAAGGAGCTGTCGGCCTCACATTGACAAGCCAGAGTCAGGAGGAGGAGGAGGAGGAGGACGAAGATTGCTGGAGGAGGAGTGGAGGCAGATGAAGACAGAGAGTGAGAAAGAGAAGACAAAGTGTTGCTTTATGATAGTGCTTGGTTATACAGAGGTACTGTAGGGAAACAAATTGGGAAGCGTTTCCCATTGAATAAATATCCCTTGTGTGATGCTGGACTTGTGCCTCTGTCTGCTGTGTTGGGTGTTTGGGGAGCTGGAGTGCCCCCTTGGTGGCCGCACCGCACATTTTAGAAAAGCTAACGTGAATGAGCACATAAAGTAGCGCGTTTTGAAAACAAACACCGCTTGCAGACTAAACACACAGTAAGATGTCATTTTTGTTACAAAGGACTTCAATATAAAATGTACTTAATTTCAGAGTGAACATAGTGAACACAAGTATTTCTTTTCCCATTTAAATTCCTTGAGTGACTCACATAAAGTTGCTAATGACAAAAGAAAGCAGCCCCTAGACTAGAGGTGGGCAACTTTATTTACAATGTAGCCATAGAATGTGAAGTGAAATTAATTTAGGTCGCTCATTCAAAAGAAAAAAATAAATAAATATAACAAGCACAGCTTAGACAAGTTGATTTAAAATGTATGCATACAGATGAGTCTTGGATGCAAATAAAAAAGAGAAAATTTAAAGTGAAATTTGACAAATCGTTTTTTCTGACACACTGCAGACTTGTTGCCTGATGATCTAAAGTGAATGCACAGCTCAGTTTCGCCTCTAAATTAACGTTAAGATCTGTAATCCAATTGTAGAGATTCACAAAACCACGACCATCCTAATAAAGACAATAGTTTCCAAATGCTTCATTTCAAAAATAATCCCCTTGTCTGTCTTGAGAAAAGGAAGTGGAAGCGTGTAACAACAACAGCCCTGTGAGGGACTGCGGCACAGAAAAGGTGAAAATCGCACTTCTGAAGGAGACACAAACACACAGTTAAAAAAAAATAATAATAATAAACGTCAAATTTTAGACAAAGGAGCAGAGGGTGACATTGGCTGGCACAACTGGCACCACGCAAAGGTAATTATCTGGCAAACTCAGCACTGGTAGTTATCAGCAACAAGATCCAGGTACCCAGAAGGCAGGGAAGAAAGGCTCATCTTCACTACCGGCCTTTTATTCCACCAATTTCAAGGCTGAAGCAGTGGCTACTTAGGGTGGCGCAGGCCATGTTCATTCTTAAAAACAAAGGTGCCAGACTAGTTTGTCAGAGTAATGCCATAAGGGAACCATTTTTGGTTCCCAAAAGGCTCACCTACATGAAAGTTGCGTAAAGAATCTTTATTTATTCAGATCCATAGTAGGCTCCTGCGGTGAGCTGGCGCCCTGCCCGGGGTTTGTTTCCTGCCTTGCGCCCTGTGTTGGCTGGGATTGGCTCCAGCAGACCCCCGTGACCCTATAGTTAGGATGTAGCGGGTTGGATAATGGATGGATGGATAATAGGCTCCATACACTAAGTGGCCATAAACAGATGGTAACAGATTTGTGACACCAAAGTGTTACGATTATAAAAGGACCCTTAATCCATACAATCATACATGCGAGTTGAAGTTTTTGTAGTCTGTTAGTGTTCTGTAGCCCACCATACATTAAAGATTTTTTTTCCCTACATATCAGCACAAAGAGTCAACAGCATATGCCAAGAACCCATCCCAGAATGAAATGGTGTTGGGTCAAACAATGGAGCTTTGAGGAACCACACAATTCAAAAAAGAACCACAAAGTGCCATTAAAGAACCAGTATCTTTATGAGAGTAAGAAGACAACCCTGGCTCTTCTAACAACACCATAGAGTATTCTTTTAAGACAACCGCCTGTCCTGAAGGCCCAGAAGCCTGCTACCAGCAAAGAGTTGAGTGCCAGCGAAAACCTGCAGCCACCTTGGACCTCAGGGACCATAACTGAGTACCTCTGATGAACTGTAGACTCTTCGGTGTTCCTAGAACCTCATAGCAAATCTGTGACCAACAGGGTGCACTTGGCAAGGACAATACAAAATGAGGGCCTACTCAGCATTAGTCCTTAAACCCAGACGTTCAGTCCTCGAAGCCAATTGCGCCTTTAGGGTTTCACACCAACCAATTCCTTCTGTCAATTGGGCTCCTACTTTAATTACAGAAGCTGTTATTTCTCAGAGTGTATTTTATTATCAGTGTTTCTTTATAACGCACTGGTGAGGCCTTATCTTGAGTACTGTGTGCAGTTTTGGTCTCCAGGCTACAAAAATGACATAGCAGCACTAGAAAAAGTCCAGAGAAGAGCGACTAGGCGGATTCCAGAACTACAGGGAATAAATTATGAGGAAAGATTAAAAGAGCTGAGCCTTTACAGTTTAAGAAAAAGAAGATTAAGAAATGACATGATTGAAGTGTTTAAATTTCTGAAGGGAAATTGTACAGTGCATCGAGACTGTTATTTTAAAATGAGTTCATCAAGAACACGGGGACACAGTTGGAAACTTGTTATGGGCAAATATTGCACAAACATTAGGGAGATTTCTTTACACAAAGGATGATAGGCACTTGGAATAAGCTACCAAGTAGTGTGGGTGACAAGAGGACTTTAGGGACCTTCAACAGTCAATCTGATGTTATTTTGGAAGAATTAAGTGGATAGGACTGTCGAGTTTTGTTGGGCTGAATGGCCTGTAGGAAGCACTTTAAGACAGAGAAGCTTTTATCTGTTGCACCCCTACATTACAACCACCTTTTTTCCACCCTCTCAAACATATACAGTATTTAATGTTTAGAAAATGTCTGGGATTAAAACACTCAGTGACCAGCACATCCCACAAACAATTACACTTCTAATTTAACGTTCATACTAGAAACTTTGCTAAACAGAACCTGCCCAATTTTTCCTCACCTCCCACCTTGCTCTATTCCAGAAGAAATATTGATCAGTATTGAAGACTTAGATAGCATCTCTACAATTTATAAAAATATTTTAAAGTCTCTTCTTTTCAAAGACACGCAAGTACATTGGGGAAAAGATCTGCCACTTAATATTTCAGAAAAGGAGTGGAAGTCAGCCGTGCACAAAATATCCTTGAGCTCCATTTGCGCATTCAATCATTCAACTTAAAATTGTTCATCGAGCTCGTTTATCTCATTTAAAATTGTCCAAGTTTTCCAGGGCAAGCTTCAACCTGTGAACGTTGCAATCGAGCTCCAGCCTCACTGGGTGACATGTTCTGGGCCTGCACCAAATTACATCATTTTGGACTCAAATCTTTAAATGCCTATCAGACAGCCTTGGCATCGCAATCCCTCCTAATCCATTAACAGCCGTGTTTGGTGGGTTCACAGATGGCCTTAAAGTGGAGAAAGACAAACAAACTGTAATTTCCTTTACTTGACTATTAGCACAAAGACTTATCTTACAAGCTGGAAGAATCCCACTCCACCTCTTTTAAGTCAGTGGGTAAATGATTTTGTATATTACTTGAAATTGAAAAAAATTCAAACTCTAACTTAGAGGACATGTTCAAATCTTTTTTTTTCAAATATGGCAGGATCTAATCAATAACATTTTAGAATAAGCTTTAATTTCGGGGCAAAGGATACCCTTCTTTCCTTAATGCTTTTAAAAATTAGCTTTGGCGGTTGGCTGTCCTCTCTTTTTCTTGGGTGGACGTTGAATTTTGGTTTGTTAAGTATGACTTGATTGTATGGAATGTTATCAGCTATAAATTAAAATAAAAAAATGATGAAGGGAATTACAGTAGTCCAGTGGATTGAGATTGATATTTTAAAATGAGTTCATCACCGTTGGAAACTTGTTAAGGGTAAATTTCCCATAAGCATTTGGAAGTTTTTCTTCACACAAAGAACCACAGACACATGGAATAAGTGACCAAGTAGTGTGATGGACAGTAGGATTTTAGGGACTTTCAAAACTCAACTTGATGTTATTTTGGAAGAAATAAGTGGATAGGACTGGCGAGCTTTGCCGAGATGAATGGCCTGTTCTTGTCTAGATTGTTCTAATATTCAGTCCCGGTTATGCTAAATTATTACCGAATGAAGCAATAATTTAGATGTGTAACATTCCATTCTTGCCTATAAGTATTTTGTTATTTTTAATTTTCTGGTGATTTATGCTATTATTTATTAATGAGCACACAAGTGGATAACACTAAAATAGCTGCCCTTTAGCAGTGTTGCTTGCCCTGGTGTTGGCTCCGCTTGTCATTAATCATTAGTATTCCGATGCAATTAAGAGTGCAAATCCCACAAAATGACCGTGCTAAGCATCTAACAATATGGCAAAAATGTAAATATTACTTAACCTCGTATAAACATAAATCTAACACTAATTCACTTTTCTGAAAGTAAAATAAGAGACAAACTTAAAAGGACAGCCAATTAAACAATGAGATCAATTCAAAGCAAACTGACAAAGCGTGTGTGTGAAACTGATTGGAATCAACGTCTGAAGCCATGGGAGGCAGCCAGGACTGAACTGGAGAGCCACTGGTTTACACCCTGATAGCACTTTCAAAGAGCAGGGGTCACCAAGTTCAGGCTTGGGGTACCACTGGGGCTGCAGGCTTTCATTCCAAACAGTTTCACAAATTAGCTGGCCACCCTTATGTCTCATCAGTCTTATTCTTCCAGAGTTCTTTTGTTCTTTTCTTGTTCTGCATACAGAAAAGTGTTCTAGTATAACAGTTGGTTAACTCTTTAGTTTAGGGATTCCAATATTGTATCTATTACTCACTTACCATTAGGGATTCAGACCTTAACAAACACTTCTTTGGGACTTCATAACACTTATTATACAACAGTAAAGTGTTTATTCATCTCTTCAATGTGACCTACTAACAAAACTTCACTGGGGAGTGGACTGAGGTGGCTTAGCTGAGACACATTTCTCCTGATATTACATATTTAATATAAGACCTGTGAATCCTTCATATTAACAAGTCACTTTACCAGCACGTCAATATGCCTCACTGCACAGAGAAAAATAACCCGTCTACTGATGTTTAATAATTGTATGACATTCCAAATGCTTCTGTGAATTGAGACTACCTGCCTAATTTAATAAACCTGACTCTGCTATCCTGATGTTGTTTCTGAATTGTGAGGGACACATGAATAAATTTTAGTGACTAAGCTAATGTTAAATAGCCAAATATTAGTAGACCAGTAACGATAATGTGCAGTGAATACACTTGACTTGACCATTCCTAGTTTTCATCCTCTTTCTCTGAACATTTAGCATTCGTTTGCTCAGAGGTTGATACGCTTGATGCTTCCTGAGCAGCTTTTCCTTTTTCGGGCCTAGCGGCCCACTTCTCTTCTTTCATCGGCATCTTTTCATGTTAAAACTCATTAACTCAGTGTTTGTGTTGCAATTACTTAGTACGGTTTCTTTAATTTTTCACTTAAACTTGCACTTAAGCCTTCAGTCTGCCTCAAGAATGATTTAAGATATGAAGAGGTAGGGGAGGTTATGGTGAAGGTGGTAGGGAATGAGAACAGAGCCCGTATGTATACGTCACACGGCTGCCCTGCAGGCTGCTGGCGAGAGTTGATTCTACAATAAAATAAAAAGAGGAATACCCTTGGAGGTCAATCATCACCCCAAAAGCGGACAGTAGATGTCACGTAGTTTATGTGTACCAAATTTCAGATCAATTGGTCAAACAGTTTGCGAGCTACAGATGATTTAAAATCCTGGACAAACAAACAGACAGCCACGGTAGCGTATCCAAATATTAGTAGATGTTAGATAACAGTTTCCTCAAATTTTGCAAACCAATGAAGCTGGCTAATTAGATGACAATTTAGCTCCAGTAATGAAGTATTGCGGAACTATGAAATTCTACTTGAAATCCCCTACCTTGATGTTCAGATTAGCTGCTCTATATATTGGGATGGCAGTTTCCTTTTCTTCTTGCTTCTCTTCCCCTATTTTGAAAAACTACATAGGTATCTTAGATTAGCCAGATGATTCAAGCCAGCAATGCATTTTTTTCCCATGGATATGTAGCTTTTTTTTTTTTTTTTTTTAACTCTGGACACTCATGGGACCGGATACAAACAGCTTGAATTTTTAGCAATGTGGATGGAGCCCACAGGAACATTGTCTTTCCCTAAACTTATCCTTAACTTAACTAGCTACTTAACTAGCTTATCCTTAATTAGTAATTTCCAACCTTTATAATTTCTTTAGCTCTATAATGGTAGCTTCTTCAGTGACTTTGTGACATTCTTGTCAAACATTTGTTGATATTTTCAGTTGAGTAAATTCTTTATTCAGCTGCCTGTGCCACTGGCTGCCACATAAGAGATATACTAACAGCTTAGTCAGTGGCACAGTGTCTGTTCGCTAAATGCATTATCTGTTTTTTTGTTTTTTTTTATCTAAATGTCCCTTTAATGCTTGTTCATTTATTTCCTCCCTCCACTGTGCTTTGTCCCAAAACTTTCTAGCTTGACTTGTACTTCTCTGTTTTATTTATTTATTTATTCTTTTTCTTGCTATCCACACACTCTCAGCAAAAGCCACTTAATAACAGGAGCCATGTTTATGTTGACGTCCTTATAAAACATACAGACCAATTTACTGTATGTGTAGGCCAGTGGTGTCTTTTTGCTTTGTGCCTTCCCCCATCATAATGTATTATCTATGGGGGCGATGCGAAAGCTTTAGATTTGTCAAAAATTTCGATCTCCAGTTTTCGACGGATCTCAGTGTTTTAGGGTCCCCTGATACATTGATGAAACATCGATATTTCAATGATGGGTGTGTATCTGTCTGCATGTGTGTGTGTACCTGTGTGTCACAGTTTCTTGAGGATGGTCTAGAGCTAAAACGGCTGGGCGGAAAAATCCCAAACTCGAAACTTACGAGATGATGATGTGCTGATTAGGTTTTGAGGCAAATCGTACAAGAGAAAGAGGCATTCCAGAGCAGGGGTGTTGAACTCTGGGCCTTGAGGGCCACGGTGGCTGCAGGTCCTTCATTCTAACCCTTTTCCTAATTAGTGACCAGTTTCCACTGCTAATTAATTCCCTTCCCTTCATTTTAATAGCGCTGTTGGATTCAGTCCTCTGAATTTATTCCCTTCCTAATTAAATGACAACAAAACAGAAATGAAATGTGAAATGAGCCAACAGATAACCAGCTAAACTGGGAGTTCAAACTCCAACCAATCTCTTAATGAGAAGCTGATTCTTGCTGTTAATTAAACTTGTTATTTAATTGCATGGCTCGTTTCTTCTCTAATTCTACCACTTCAGACATTTCCAAAACTGTTGATTTTTCAGTTTTTTCCATGAAAATGTTTTGGTGCCCTGAGAGATCACCTTACGGAGACCTTCACCTTTCTTTATTTTCAGATATTGTGTGATGGGCACAGGTGAGCTGGTCATGTGACAGCTTGTTTTGTGGCTCATTATTGTCTGGCTGCTAATTATGGAAAAAGAGACAACTAAGGGGCCTGAGTCAAGTTAATTAAAACTAAGGCAAAAGAAGTTAATTAGCAGGAAAAACTGGTCACTAATGAAGAAGATGGTTAGAATGAAAATCTGCAGCCACTGTGGTCCACCAGGACCGGATAAAGAAACCCTCAAATACTGTAATTTTGTAATTAATTATGAATTCTTGTCATCAATTGCTGCAGTAATAACCAATTTAATGATCAGAAAGATCAGAATGAGAGGTAAAAAAATTTACTGAAATGTTATAGGTAAGGTTCAGGTAACTTGTTTCCTAGGGAGCAAAGCCTACTGACACTTGTGTCCAAATTGTTTGTGTTTTTAATTTGTATGTTTTGCATTATTTTTATAAAATATAAAAGACACCTTAAAAACACTGTGTGCTTATTAAATTATTTATGTTTCAGATTGCTAGCAGTTTTTACATTTTGGATAATGGCTATCCTTTGTAACTCAGTCCTAGGATGTGCCACTTGCCCCCTTGATTAAGGTTAAGTTTAGCAAAACTACATCCACATTGCTACAAATTCACAATTCTGCTTGTTTCTGATCCCATGGATGCCCAGAGATGCACAGGCTACTGCCACTAACTTTTTTGTGCCGATGACCCCTCATATTTTTAGCCTGCTTAGACAGGGTTACACCCTTGCTTTAACACCACACTGCTGTGACTAAAAGGAAACTGCAAATTTATGACGGAATCAGAAAAAAATACAACATGGTGGTTGAATGAAATCAACGCAAAATAATCAAGACAGGAAAAGAAAAGCCCCAAATCGTGTGACAAGGCAGAGGCACCCAGTCATAATTTCCCCTTGTCAGTCTACTTCTCTAAGACAGGTAGTTTTGTAGGAGAGGGTGGGAGTGAAGAAAACGCTTAGGACATTACAAACCCTGGGGAAAATATGGTAATACCACCTGAATTAATGATGCTTAAAGCTAATTTATTTTTTAATTACAACACAGGGCCCTGTACTACATCAACTGGGGAATACAAACGGATTTCAAGGTTCACCCAAAGGTTTAGGCCCTGGTGGCGGGCAGGTAAACAAGACGGCGTGTAATTCGAAGCATGCATTAGCGCTCTCGGCCCGCCGGCTCCCAGTGCACCGCTTTGTCCATTATGCCTGGGGGAGCAGCTTGAAATGGTTGCGCTGTTTACTCACTCACTCTGAAGTGGCAGTTCTCATCATGGCAAGTAATGCGCTCGATGAAATAATAAATTGGTAATCCTTGCAGACCTGTCAATATACACGCTTGAGCGCCTTGCTCTGCGTATTACACCTTTTCCTCTCCCGCTACTTCCATGTCTCATTGTTCTTCTAAAGGCCGCCTTTATTTCACTTTTATTTTGGTCACTTCCCTTTTTTCCTCTTTCTACTGACCCATGCAAACTCTTTGCAAATGCTGAAGAATTCTAATTCACGTCTCAAGGTTGCCTGACACATTATAGCAGCAACCGCACAAGGATATTCAAATCTGCTCGGATTTTGCCTTCAAGATCTGAATCTGTTTTCCATATTTTAAAGTTAAAAACTTAAAAAGAAATAAAGTGGGCGTCCAGATTTTAGATTTTTGTGAAATATGAACTGCAGTAGAAATTCCAGTTTTGTTAATGTCTGTCTGTTTTCATGTTGACTTTCATTTTATCTTTCCAGAATAAAGCTTTTCTTATTAATGGCACTTTCTGCACTGGACAATAATTAATTCTTTAAGGCATATTTTGCAAAATGAAAGACTTCATTTTTAAGTTAGCACCCTGGCACCACCACTTATGCAGTTTGCAAGGACTCCTGTGCAGGGCTATCTCAAGTGGTGAGAGGGGTCCAGGGTAGGAATGGTGCAATGAGGGTGTAGCACTTAGTCTGATTTATATTTGTGTTTTAGAACATGAACTGAAATGACAGCAGGCCAGTCAGACCCTATTCACGTAGACTGTTTAAAATAACATGATGTCTGTTTTGGAGTTGAGCTAGTGAGGAATCTCTTTCTGTAATGTAACAATTAACATGTTTTATACATATGCTAGCCACGGTACCTGTCAAAAAGAGGAAGCAGAACAATTCAAAAATACTTGCTCTCTAGTGTCCTACATGTACCTTCAGCGTGTGTATGAACCTCTCTTGACCGGCGCTCTCGTAAAGACCACTGACCAGTCTTTTCTGTTATTTTTGTGGCAACTTTCTCACCTCCTCACTCTCGCCATGCCTCATACGCCTTTACTTCTCCTCGTACATCTAGCGCTTGCACTTCCTCTTTCACAGTGTCAACAACGCCAAACTAACCAATCACACCCAAGCCAGTTTGACACAATCACATCCAAAGCTAGTCCGATCAATCAGACTGCGTTCCATCCTTTTACTAAGCCATGTATTGAGTTCAGAGTCATGAGGAGTATGTGTGCATTCCAGCAACAAAAAGGCACAAGCTGGGAGCAAACTCAGTCCACTCCCACTCACACATACTATATAACACTTACTGATATCAGGTCAGTGATCTCACAGAGACACAGGACAAGCATGCAAACTTCACAAAGACAGTGACCAGCCTGGACTTTTCACTCAGAAATTTGGTGTTGTGAAATTTGAATATTCTTTTCACTTGGGCAGATTTAATGATAACCTCAAAGTTGCAAGTTTAGCTATAACTGTGTTACACAGCCCAGGTATCCTGAGACGTGATTTCTTCCTTAAAATGTCTGCTCTAAAGAACAGCTTAACACACAGACTTCTTCAATACACGGATTCACTTTAACCACCTTAATAAAAGGACAAGTGTTTGTGAGTCCTTTCGATTGCTCTGTCTCTGTCATTCCAACAGATGGTGCGTTACAGACATTTGTTTGTAAATATGGCATTCCAATAAATGGCACAGCACACACATAAACACTGCTGTTAAGAATCCCATGCCAAATGCCATATAATAGATGCATATGCATTGCATGGTGTACTGCAAATGAAAATACTGAGGTCTGTGTTGATTAAGTTCAACCTGTCTTAGATGGGTAGTGCATCCAATAGGTAATAGGTAAATAGGTAGTCCAATAAGTCTGAATCAGAGAGTCAAATAACTAATTCATGTATTTTTATCTTTGCAGTCACAAGATGTGTTCAAGTAATGAACATCACCAAAAATGTAACTCTATACTTATGGTGAATCATACATCCAGAGATGTGAAAGGGAATATATGATAGATAGATAGATAGATAGATAGATAGATAGATAGATAGATAGATAGATTAGTGTCACACATGTGCTCAGGGGAGACAGCAAAAGGGCTCAAAAGGAGGTAATTCTACACCAGGCCAGGGGATGGCAGAGTGCAATAATCCTTTGTCTGTTATTCCTGCAGATCAAACACGGGACATTCTGCCTGGGACTAACAACATCACTTCTGGTTCTAGGCCAGATAATGTCACTTCCAGTTTCGGGCCTGATGATGTCAATTCCAGTTCCAGTTCTTTTTGTGATAGATAAATAGATAGATAGATAGATAGATAGATAGATAGATAGATAGATAGATAGATAGATAGATAGATAGATAGATAGATGCATTGCTAGAGGTACATCAATGTCCTACCCAGGATGGAGCAATTGCAGGTTAAGGGCCTTGCTGAAGAGCCCAATGAAGTGGTATTACTTTTAACATTTTAAGGGATTTGAACCGGCAACCTTCTAGTTGATTGATAGATAGATAGATAGATAGATAGATAGATAGATAGATAGATAGATAGATAGATAGATAGATAGATAGATAGATAGATAGATAGATCCAAAAGTATTTCACATGTATCTATAATAGACAGATAGATAAGGCCTAAACAATATTCATGTTTCCCTAAATCCCTAAAGTCAGAAACTATTACATCTTATGCAGGGTACAAAGTTCTAAGCATGACATAATTATCCAAGTTTCAATTTGCTAAATACTGCAGGATAAATATCACATTTTACTAGAGTTGCTAATGGTTATTACTGCTGGAAATGACTGATTTTTGTTTGATTTATTATTCACATATGACTACAAAGCACATTATCAGCAGCCATTCCTTCAGTGCTATAATAGTCAACTCCCTTAGCCTATCCTTAGTAAGTCATTTGAAATGCTAATTGGTTATTAGAGAAACCTTAATAATTGCATTAGCGCTATAATGGTAGCTTCTTCAGTGACTCTGTGACATCCTTGTCTAACATTTGTTGATATTTTCAGTTGAGCAAATTCTTTATTCAGCTGCCTGTGCCACCGGCTGCCACATAAGAGATATACTGCCATGCTTAGTCAGTGGCACAGCGTCTGTTTGCTAAATGCGTTATCTGTATTTTTCTCTAAATGTCCTTTTAATGCTTGTTCATTTATTTCTTCAGTCCACTGTGCTTTGTCCCAAAACTTTCTAACTTGATTGTTTTATTTTTTCTCTTGCTGGCCATACACTCTCAGCACAAACCACTTGATAAAAGGAGACACATTTATGTTGATTTCCTTATAAAATGTACTGACTAATTTATGTGCAGACCAATGGTTTTGTCAGCAGCGTACTTTTACAAATTTAGCTTGTTTGAAGAATTTATTTGGATAAAGGCTTTCAAGATTTTCCTAAAATGCTTGTCTGTTCCCAACTATCCAATAACATTATCCTTTATATATAATACGCGGCTGTGGCTGTTCATTTGTCTGTCCAGGATTTTAAATTACCTCTTGATCGCAAACCTATTGACCTGAAATTTGGTACACTTATACTATGTGATGTCTACTGTCCGCTTTCGGTGATGATTGACCTCTAAGGCTATTCCTCTTTTTTATTTTTAATCCATTTTATTGTAAAATCAATTTTCGGCAGCGGCAAGCAGGGCGGCTGAGCGGTGCATGTGTATGGGCACCGTTCTCATCCCTACTACCTTCGCCATCACTTCCCCTACCTCTTCATATCTTAAATCATTCTTGAGGCAGATTGAAGACTTAAGTGCCAGCTTAAGTGAAAAATTAAGAAAAATGTACTAAGCAATTGCAATACAAAAATAGACTTAATCAGTTTTAACGTGAAAAGATGCTGATGAAAGAGAAGAAGCGGGCCGCTAGGGTGGAGAAAAGAAGAGCTGCCCATGAAGCAGCAAGTCCATCAACCTCTGAGCAAACGAATGCTAAACAAACAGAGAAAGCGTGTATGAATGCTCAAGTCAAGTGTTACTGGTGATATATAATGGCTTTTGACTCTCTCTTTGCATGTGCATACATAAATCTGTCCTTATTCCAAACTCGCCTGTCCAGGGCAGGGTTGTTGGATGGCTGGAGCCTATCCCAGCTAGCACTAGGCACAAAGCAGGAACACACACCTGGACATTGTGCCAGCCCATCGCATGGTGAACAAACACACATAGCCCCCCAAGCACACTCAAGAGCTACATTTAACATCATTAATCCACCTAACCTGCCTGTCTTTGGAGTGTGGGAGGAAACCAGAGCACCTGGAGCAAACCTGCACAGAGACGGCAAGAACATACAAACTCCATGCAAGGGAGCACTTGGGACTTGAACTCCTGTTTTGCTACTGTAAGGAAACAGCGATAGCTCTGCAAAATTGCACAGCCCTATTTTTGATTCCTGGTTTTGCATTGCATTCTCCAGGTGTTTTATGTTCTTGTTTCAAACCCCCATGTTTATTACAGGCACTTAATCTGATTTTGTGATTTATTATTTTGTTTGCTGCCAAGGCAAACCTATTTTTGCTCCTTCAGTTGTTTCTTGCCCATTGTTTTACAATCATTTTTCACTTTAATAAATCTTTAAATATTAAGATAACTTTGATTTGTTGTGTTGGTCTGAAGTTTTATGGCATTCTTTTCATTCATTTTTTTTTTTTATTGTAAAGCCTTAGCCTCATTTTTAGATCTGTGTTGGCTCTCAGCCTGCAACTTGAGTTTAGAGCTGGTCTGCCTGTGTCAGTTAGTCTTGCTCTGTTTGGGCTCAGACCAAAGTGACAATGCATGTCAGGCGTTTGTGTTTAAGGCTTACAGCTTATTTGGGAGATTTAAAACTGTCAGTAACACAACAGCACACAGAACTTCTGACCAATGAATGAGCTCAGTCTCGTTTGAGCCCATTACACTTTTTTCATGAGGGCTTTTTCTAGGATTGGTTTATTCTGCAAAGTTTTAGCAAAAAAGACACATTTTTAGGAATGTTCTGGGTGTAGGACTGGATATCTAACATGTAGATTGATCAACAAAAGTAATTTGAGTTTTTTTTTTTTTTAAGGACGCTTTGATATTGTATTTTGTATTGTATATTGTATTTGATATACAGAGGGGACTGGGTGGTCTCTTGGTCTGGAACCCCTACAGATTTTATTTTTTTCTCCAGCCTTTGGAGTTTTTTTTTGTTTCTGTCCACCCTGGCCATCGGACCTTACTCTTATTCTATGTTAATTAATGTTGACTTATGTTTATTTTTTATTGTGTCTTCTATTTTTCTATTCATTTTGTAAAGCACTTTGAGCTACATTTTTTTTGTATGAATATGTGCTATATAAATAAATGTTGATTGATTGATTGATTGATATTGGTTCCAATTAATTGGTGTTGGTCCTTGCTGAAGCCCATCCAAGAAATCTGTAATCTCTTTTTTTCCATGAAAACATGAGCTAAAAACATTTCTTGGCCATCGTTACAAACAACATACTAGACACAAAAATGATAATGGTGAAATATTATTTAAAGAGGGGATTCAATCGAAAACTAATCTATTTAGGATTTGGTCCAAAATTACACAGCCTCACTGGTTAGCAAGGATCAGGACTGTAAGTGCTGGTGTAAGTGGAAGAAGAGATGAATTTGAAAAACGATGGCGCCCAGAATGACAAATAATATAGAGGACAACCCAAGTGGTCTCAGTCAAAGGTGTAATGAAAACCAAAAGAAACATTATTTATATGGGTTCGGAGAATTTCACTCAGAGAATTGCAGATATGTTGAAAATGTTACCTATGCGCAATAGAAAGTAGTATTTTAGAGAAGTTCAATTCTCAACATGATATTTTGCAAAAGAAAGAGAAATAGTTGTCAAAACTGTTTTTTGGTCTTAATAGCCATGAAGTTCTTTAGAGAAAAGAAATACTAATATCAGAGTTTGGGAGGGTTCTAGGGAGTAAAGTTTGCACTCTTCAGTTCAGCTCCAGACTAAGAAACAGTTGCTAGAATAACAAAATAAAGACAACAGCGTTGAGTTTGCAGACCGTGGGTATGTTCTGATTAGCCGCTGACTATGCAGACCTTCATTCTAAACCAAAATTAATAAAGATGACACGTGAAGAAAATTGCAAAGGCCTTTAACCAAAAGCAGGTGAGGAAGGGTAAAGTGGAAAATGATAAAAGAGGGAAATCTGCTGCTAAGATGGTGCCTACCAGCAGGAAGGATGTTTTGAGAAAGCAACCGCAGTGAACTTGTGATCTAATCAGCTGGAGCCTCCTGAAACTTCAACTCTAATATGGCTGTTATGTAAACAGCATCAGCTGGACTTGTGTAGCAAAGACAATATACTGTTGGAAAGGTGAGTCTGCTTTTAAAGAAAAAAAAAAGATTCTGCTAGAGCTGTATAAAAAAGGAAAGTAAAAAATATCATTATAATAAGGTCATTAAAAGCTGACACCCATCAGGAGACAATAGCAACACCATCTGCCACCTAAGACAGTTCAAATGATTCCCATGAAGAAACACACACACAAAATGAAAGATGACACTCTCAAAAAAGAAAACATATTAATAGAAGAAAAGGACAGAAAAAATATAAAGCTTCACATGAAAAAATGTGCTTAAAAAGATATGAATTAAGTATACATGCTGTCGGATTTTTCCAGCATCTATCTATCTTTAAATATACAGTGAATAGATAAAGTTGAAATAAATAATGTAATAACTCAAAAGAAGTTATTTATTTTTGTTTAAATTAATGTAAACCTGGCTAGACCTGAAGCGGAGATCATCAGATACACTTTTTTCCATTTTAAAGATTGCCCATTTAGCTTAACACTTTAATTATCGTGGTGAAGACACCTTCAGGGGTTTTAATACACAGATGGCATGAGCCTTAGCAACTTCCTCATACACACAGAGTGTCTCCTACAATTACAACAACTTAAACGTTTACTAGGAATGAAGATAATAAACTGAAAAGAGTGAAACCACTCACCGTATTACTTACTCAAAGTGTGGGCATAATTAGCAAAAAACATGCAGCTTGTCTGAAATTGACAAACTAAGGAATGGAAGGATTAGTAATAGGATGAGGATTAGTAATACTTAAACATGATTAAATTAATAGTGTGTTCTCATTTGTTCATTCATATATTCTCTGCTCCTCGTCTTCTTTAGACACACTAAAAAAAGATGGAATCTTGTGTTGGATCATTCCCTAAATGGAATGCAAGAAATTTGCAAAATGTCAATGAGGAAATGTAAATTATTTAAAGCAGAATGTAATATATGCTTGTGGCTATGATGTGAAAAGTTATAATGTAAGGATACCAAAAGACTAAATAGATAGATAGATAGATTTTTTTTATTTTTTAAAAACAACATTTATTGATATAATTGTTAAAAAACCAGTATATAACATCACCCAACAAAAAAAAAAAACACACATATACAGAAAAATAAAAATAATCTTTTTTAATATAGATAGATAGATAGATGAGAAAGGCACTATATGATAGATAGATAGATAGATAGATAGATAGATAGATAGATAGATGTGAAAGGCACTATATGATAGATAGATAGATAGATAGATAGATAGATAGATGTGAAAGGCACTATATGATAGATAGATAGATAGATATTCCGCTTCCGAGATGTTTAAAACAATAAAAAAAAACACATTTTGTGCTTTACAGACAGCTCGTTGAGAGTTTCTACTTGAAATCAGGCATCTTGTTTAGAGACAGATGTGCTGCAATTTGCGTCACTTGCTTATTTGGAACATTAGCACTTATACCAGTTAAAATGTCCAGCAGTATTCGACCAACTTGCTGAAATGTATATTTTCTGCATGTAAAAAATAATTGATAAAAATCTTATTAGTAAACTGAGTAACACTTTAGTTTGGGTTCTGCAAAAAAATGCCTCTATTTCTCATTTACTGTTATGCAACAAGACCTCACCACAGGCTCCCTTTGGTGTTCATGACACTTACAAAGACTCAGTAAAGTGTGGCTATTCATCTCTGTGCAGTGTGGCTTTTGATATGCTGGTAAAATTAATTATGTATATGAAGATTTCACAAAACTTATATTGAAATTTGCAACATCAAGAGACATAAGCCTCATTTAAACCACCTCTGAACTTTCCGAAGTGAAGGTATTTTTTAGTAGGCCACGTTGCACAGATGAATGCACACTCTACTGATGCTTTGTAAGTGTTATGAACACCAGGAGAAGCCTTTGATAAGGTCTTGTTTAATAACAGTAAATGAGTAACAGATGCATGTTTGCAGTACTTAAATTAAATAATTACCTTAAATACATATTATAAGCTCCAATTTACCATAAAAGCTGGCATTATTGCTCCAAAGCGCCAGTTCAGACATGGAAACTTTCTTCCTGGGTGGCCATGTTCTCCCCGGGGTCAGAGTTTGCTCCTTCACTCTGAAGACCTCTGGTCCTGTGTGAGTGTAACACAGCCTGCTACGGACTGGTGTCTTACGGCAGATGTCTTGTCTTAAACCTCATGAGGCTCCCCACAACCTTAAACTTAGAATTAACGGTTTCACAAAAAAATTGATGCATTTCTTTCTCTGCTGTTGATGTTCAGATTTTTTATAATTTTTAAACAGTTTCTGCAATAAAGAGCAGCAACATATTTTGTAACACAGATAAAAATTTAGCATCAATTTTAGGTTCGTTTCTGCTTTTCGACAAAAAGATCAATATTTCGCACATCTTCATAATGATAGATTCAGGGAAATTCAAGAAGTATTCAGATCCTTTCACTTTCGCCACACTTCATTTTATTGTAGATTTAATGTTAATTGTATACATTTGTCATTTTAGTTCTTCAATCTACTCTTAATAACCCATAATGGGGAAAGTGAAAACATGACTTCAGAGAGAATTACAAAATTATTAAAACACACAAGGTGAAATGTTTGATTTTTCAAAGTTTGGGTGAGTCTCTCCAAGCTTTACACATGTCGATTTTTTTATTTTATTTTATTGATTTTATTAAATCAAACAACATTCCATAAAAATAACTCAAGTTTTACAAAAAAAAAAAAACAACAATCAACCCCCACCCCTGAGAAAGAGAGCTAGGCCAGCAGAGTAAAACTTAAAGCTAGTAAAGACAAGTAAACAGATAAATTAATAAATGAATAAAGAGAAATAGAGTAAAAGAGGGGAGAGAACCTGTTTTCTATATGTAAATGCTTATTCTAAAATGTTATTGATTAGATCCTGCCAGGTTTTGAAAACGTTTTATACAGATCCTCTAAGTGCAAATTTGATTTTCTCTGATTTTAAATACAAACAGGATTCCAAAAAAGTTGGGACACTAAACAAATAGTGAATAAAAACTGAATGCAATGATGTGGAGATGGCAAATGTCAATATTTTATTTGTAATAGAACGTAGATGACAGATCAAACATTTAATCCGTGTAAATGTATCATTTTAAAGGAAAAATATGGTGATTCAAAATTTCACGGTGTCAACAAATCCCAAAAAAGTTGGGATAAGTAGCAATAAAAAAATGGAAAAAGTAAATTTGAGCATAACGAAAAGCTGGAAGACCAATTAACACTAATTAGGTCAATTGGCAACATGATTGGGAATAAAAAGAGCTTCTCAGAGTGGCAGTGTCTCTCAGAAGCCAAGATGGGTAGAGGATCACCAATTCCCACAATGTTGCGCAGAAAGATAGTGGAGCAATATCAGAAAGGTGTTACCCAGCGAAAAATTGCAAAGACTTTGCATCTATCATCATCAACTGTGCATAACATCATCCGAAGATTCAGAGAATCTGGAACAATCTCTGTGCGTAAGGGTCAAGGCCGTAAAACCATACTGGATGCCCGTGATCTCCGGGCCCTTAAACGACACTGCACCACAAACAGGAATGCTACTGTAAAGGAAATCACAGAATGGGCTCAGGAATACTTCCAGAAACCATTGTCAGTGAACACAATCCACCGTGCCATCCACCGTTGCCAGCTGAAACTCTACAGTGCAAAGAAGAAGCCATTTCTAAGCAAGATCCACAAGCTCAGGCATTGTCACTGGGCCAGGGATCATTTAAAATGGAGTGTGGCAAAATGGAAGACTGTTCTGTGGTCAGACGAGTAACGATTCAAAGTTCTTTTGGAAATCTGGGACGCCATGTCATCCGGACCAAAGAGGACAAGGACAACCCAAGTTGTTATCAACGCTCAGTTCAGAAGCCTGCATCTCTGATGGTATGGGGTTGCATGAGTGCGTGTGGCATGGGCAGCTTGCATGTCTGGAAAGGCACCATCAATGCAGAAAAATATATTCAGGTTCTAGAACAACATATGCTCCCATCCAGACGTCATCTCTTTCAGGGAAGACCCTGCATTTTTCAACAAGATAATGCCAGACCACATTCTGCATCAATCACAACATCATGGCTGCATAGGAGAAGGATCCGGTACTGAAATGGCCAGTCTGCAGTCCAGATCTTTCACCTATAGAGAACATTTGGCGCATCATAAAGAGGAAGGTGCGACAAAGAAGGCCCAAGACGATTGAACAGTTAGAGGCCTGTATTAGACAAGAATGGGAGAGCATTCCTATTTCTAAACTTGAGAAACTGGTCTCCTCGGTCCCCAGACGTCTGTTGAGTGTTGTAAGAAGAAGCGGAGATGCCACACAGTGGTGAAAATGGCCTTGTCCCAACTTTTTTGGGATTTGTTGACACCATGAAATTCTGAATCAACATATTTTTCCCTTAAAATGATACATTTTCTCAGTTTAAACTTTTGTTCTGTGATTTATGTTCTGTTCTGAATAAAATATTAGAAGTTGGCACCTCCACATCATTGCATTCAGTTTTTATTCACGATTTGTATAGTGTCCCAACTTTTTTGGAATCCGGTAACATCAGTTACCCACTGTCTTTAAAGAGGAGAGGTAGGATTCTTCTAGTTGAGTAAGATAAGTCTACGTGCTAATAGTGAAATAAAGGCGTTTACAGGTTGTTTGTCCTTCTCCACTTTAAGTCCATCTGGAAGTCCACCAAACGCAGCTGTTAATGGGCTAGGAGGAATTGTGACACCTAGTCTGCCTGAAAGGCATTTAAAGATTTTGGTGCAAAATGAAGTTAATTTGGTGCAGGCCCAAAACATGTGGCCCAATGAGGCTGGAACTCGATTGCAACGTTCGCAGGTTGGATCTTGCCCTGGAAACATTTTGAACAATTTTAAACGAGAGAGATGTACTTGATATATAATTTTGACTTGCATAATTGTATGCTTTGTGCATATGGAGCTCAAGTGAATTCTTTGCATTGCTACCTTCCACTCGTTTTCTGAAATGTTGAGTGAGAGATCCTTTGTCAATTTAAGCAATTATTGCGATTCTTTCTGGCGGATCCTCTCAGGCCCCATTAGATTGGATGGAAAACTGCCATCTTTTCAGGTCTCTCCTCAAAGAGCCTGGGTTTTGGACAGTGAGAGGATTGTCTCATGCGTGTCACATCGACGATAACACAACAGCACCGGTAGGTTCAGTATATTTCACAAACAGTTCATGGAGAGTTTCTCTCTTGCACCCTATGAGGTCCCCCACCACCTATAACTAGAATTATGAGGTTCACAAACAGATGGGCCTATTTTAGTGCATGCTGCCGATGTTGAATGGCATTATAGCTCAAGAGTGCCATTTCAGGCTAGGAATCTTTCTGCATGGGTTGGCACGTTATCCCGCTCAGAGGTTCTTTGGTTTCTAGCTACTCCCAATCCTAAAGCTAATCTATCTATCTATCTATCTATCTGTCATATAGGGTCCCTCTGATCTATCTACTTATCTCCAAACAGTTCATGGAGATCTTCTGTCCTGCACCCTATGAGTTCCCCCACCAACTACAGTTGAATTATCAAATTCACTAACGGATGGGCCTATTTTAGTGTGTGCCGCTGATTTTGAAAACTGTGTAGTTTTGTCAATAAAGACCAATAGCACATTTTGTAATACAGATTTGAATGAATCCTCAGTTTCATGTTACTTACTGTTTTCTAACTTAAAGATCAAAATTACCTACACCTTGGTAATGGCAGATGTGGTCACATGTGCCAAGAAGTCAGGTGTTCCTGTCTGAATAAGGTACGCCACACTTTCTCAAAGAGCACTTTGTTCAGTGATTGTTTGCTTATTTATTCAGTCCCAAGTACATAAATCCACTGACAGTGGAAGAGTTCAAGAAGCTGCTTTCATTTATCTATGGGTTTGTGTCTCTCTTTTAATGACATCCTAGCTATTAAATTAGAGCTGACAATGGCGCTTTCATATTAGACAGGTACGATTTATGATACAGCCCTCCCTCTCTCCATCTCTCTCTGAAAAAAAAACTAAAATAAAAAATAAGCCCGAAAGACATGGACACCCTAAAGTTTACCTTTGTGCATAACTGCTCCCAGTCCCCAGTCAGTCACAAAAACACAAGTCAAACAAATATGAAATTAGTGTAAAGAAATAGAAAGTCGTCAGTGGTTGTGCTTCTGTATATATGGAGACACTCGGCAGGTGCCAGGCTGCTCATTCAGGTGATGGATGACATCTGGTGATGCCACCTCTCAGCCAGGACTCTTAGTTGGTAGAATGAGCCGCCCACCTTGATTTGAAACTCTGAACCCCTCAATGTGATCTCAAAGTGTTTGAAGACTTTGTTGTTAGGTGCATTTCTGTCTAACTGAAGTTACGAGTTAGGAGAATAACTTGCTTGTATTTTGTTCTGAGATCTTCACTTGCACCCTTGTCCTGTCACACTTGTCCCCAAACAGTCCCCCACACCAATGTTTACTCGATTGTGTTAACTTCTTTTGCAAGTCACTTTGGATAAAATCATCAGCTAAGCAAATAAATGTAAATGTAAGAGAGTGGTCATTCACCCCACACTCGTAGATAGCACTGCTCATGTCATTTTCTGTGTACATGCAATTTCCTTCCTTGTCCCCAACATAATAACATTCTCAAATCCATTTTGTTTAATTCAGGGTCCCTGGATAGCTGAGTCTATCTTAGCACCACTGGTCGCAAGACCATAACTTGTGTAAAAGAGGACAAGACATAAAAAAGCTTTGAGGTGGCACTGTGCCCCTGTATATTCTAAAGATAACAAAATAAATGCAGTTTTTCAGCATAAAAATAAATAAATACGTCCTTAAGGAGGTGAGTCTCAGGTTAGACTCTCCAAGATGGCGACACTTACAGTTAAATGCCAGCCAGGCAGGCAGAGAGAGGCGGGTCCAGGTGTCTGGACACCGGAAGTGATGTCAGAGCTGATGAGTTTCTCAATCATCCAGTCTGTAGATGGGGGAAGAGAAGAGACTTTAGAAAATAGCACCACCCTGTGGACTGGTAAGGAATTGCCACCACCAGAGCCTTTAAGCTGTCTCCAAGGTGCATGTGTGTGACACCAGCCATAGAAGTGGAAAAAATCCTTTGCAAGACCCACTCAGATATGCAGGCCCAGTTGCCTAACCCACATGTTTTGGAAGTAACAACTGTAATAAAGAGTAATTTATGAGAACATGGGTAGAAGATGCAAATGCCACCCAGGCAGGGACAGGTCTGAGATTGAGACTTGCAGCACTTTGCCTGTCAGACAGCAGCACTAATCACAGTGCCATTCTACTGAACATATAGTACATGCAAAAGGCATTTATTTAAATTGTCCTAGGAAGTGTCTGTGTGTGTGACGGGGACTTCTAGGATGGACTTACAGCCCAACCAATGCCAGTGCCTACCTTGTGCTTATTACCAGGACTGACTCCAGCCCTCAAAGCAGGTTCGGAAAATGGTAGGCATTAAAAATATATATTATGGGTCATCCATAGGAAGAGAATGAGTGTGTCTACAGAGTCACTTACAGAAAAAAAGGGTAAAGGCACAGCCTAGTGTGGTATTGCTGCCACCCATCTGGAGCATCTGCAAAAAGTCTGCCTGCCTTCCGGTGTAGCATTTACCAGAGAACCACAGACAGTCGTTTTTCTCCATTGAGAACTACAAGAATCTCTCTGCTTTGGTCAATTTATGTTTTTGCATTTGACTAGAAACTGTGTGTAGTTATGGGCCCATGTGGTGCAGGAAGGTAAACTTTAAAAAGCTCTTTTCATTCGGGATTATTTCAAATGTAGCTTTTTAAAATATTTTTTTACAAGAGAGATGGACAGAGAGAGAGAGGAAGAGCTGCACATAAATTGTACCTGCCTAATATGAAAGCGCCAGTGTCAGCTGTAATTTAATAGCTAGGACGTCATTAAAAGAGAGACACAAACCCATAGATAAATGAAAGCAGCTTTCTGAACTCTTTCACTGACAGTGGATTTATGTACTTGGGACTGAATAAATAAGCAAACAATCACTGAACAGAGTGCTCTTTGAGAAGGGACGGCGTACCTTATTCAGACAGAAACACCTGACTTCTTGGCGCATGTGACCACATCTGCCATTATCAAGGTGTAGGTAATATTGATCTTTAAGTTAGAAAACAGTAAGTAACATGAAACTGAGGATTCATTCAAATCTCTATTACAAAATGTGCTGTTGGTCTTTATTGACAAAACTACACAGTTTTCAAAATCAGCAGCACACACTAAAATAGGCCCATCCGTTAGTGAATTTGATAATTCCAACTGTAGTTGGTGGGGGAACTCATAGGGTGCAGGACAGAAGATCTCCATGAACTGTTTGGAGACAAGTAGATAGATCAGAATGACCTTATATGACAGATAGATAGATAGATAGATAGATAGATAGATAGATAGATAGATAGATAGATAGATAGATAGATAGATAGATAGATAGATAATATGAAAGGCACTATATGATAGATAGATAGATAGATAGATAGATAGATAGATAGATAGATAGATAGATAGATAGATAGATTAGCTTTAGGATTGGGATTAGCTAGAAACCAAAGAACCTCTGAGCGGGATAACGTGCCAACCCATGCAGAAAGATTCCTAGCCTGAAATGGCACTCTTGAGCTATAATGCCAGCTTTTATGGCAAATTTTCTTATTCAATAGTAGGGGGCTCTGCCCTTTGTTCGCTTCACTTGCCAACCCCAGGGCTGGCGCTATACACTAGCCACTTTGCGGTTCTGCCGCTCACTTTAGGAGAAGCGGATGTACAATTTCAACAGATTGTTATTTTCATGGGAATTGTTACTTATACATAATTGAACTAACTATTTTACATTATAGTGAGTAATTAACCATAGTAAAAAGTAATAAAACATAATTAATTAAGAGAAAATGATGTTTCAAGTTGCTTTAGAGGTATTCATTGCGTTATACATTTTTGTTCCGTTTGGATTTGAAATTAACACGCAAATACTTTTTAAACTTACACTTTTACTGTGAAACTTCAGTAAAAACAATTTTCTTATTAACCTTATGTCAATATCTTACATTGTGACAACGCAACATATAACTGCCTGTGAGTGAATATTATTTCTTTCTCCCTAATAAATAAACCGATTTTTCCGAATGTTTGTCCCTGTGATTTGTTAATTGTCATAGCAAAAGCTATTCTAGCGGGAAACTGTAAACGTTTTAATACGAATGGCATATCAAGATCTCCTTTTGTGTCTAATGTTATCCAGGGAAGATGCACTACATCACCTTTCTTGTCGCCTGTTAAAATTTGACATGTCAGAATTATTCGACCAGTTTTGAACTAATCTTGTCCTATTGCATAGCCCATCACTCAGACATAAATTACGCAATAACATTACGATTCATCCTTCTTTCAACAGTAATTTGGCCAAAGGAAGACTGTATGGTGTTAATGATTGTAGATATTCTTTGGGATATTCTAAGTTGATGTTTTCATCTTCCGCACCATCAACACCAACTGTTTCAACATAGTCTAAAGATACGCATGTAACTGATTTGCTGTGTAACCGATTGGCAATTTTCATTTTCACGTTAATTCGTTTGACTTCATCATTTCTCAGTGCTAGGATTGCTTGTGTACTCATTTCTTCTGTTGATAACCTTTCAGGATGAAATTCTTCAATAAGATTTGGGCATAACAAGTCTTCTTTCATTGGGAACAAAGTGAGGAAAACGTAAAAACTGACAGCACAGGAACTGTGTCTGACAAAAGCATTCACATGAATGAGAGGTGAGAGGACCATGAACGTGGGCCATTAACTGGAAATGGTTGGGCGGGACTTGACATCTCTTGCCAATAGTCTTATGTCAAGATTTTTTTTTAGACTTATAGAGAGATACAGTTTACTGATAAGAATTGTATTAAATATGTTAACATGGAGAAAAATATATATTGCAGTAAGCTGGTAAAATAGTGCTGGGCAATTTAACTGGTGTAAGTGCTAACATTCCAACTATGCAAGTAACGCATTGCAGCATGTCTGTGTTTAAACAAGACGCTTGATTTAAAGCTGCTTGGTGTCTACTGAACAAGGCATCTTGTAATTGAAATAGTTTAAATATAATATGACGAGAATAACATTGCAGAACTGACACAGCACAATTGAAGGGATATATTCAGATCTGCAAGAAATCAGCCCAGGCGATGAGC
Source organism: Polypterus senegalus (assembly GCF_016835505.1). NCBI lineage: Eukaryota > Metazoa > Chordata > Cladistia > Polypteriformes > Polypteridae > Polypterus > Polypterus senegalus. The sequence continues at coordinate 163,918,748 of NC_053162.1, forward strand.
AATAACTTAAATGTAAGCCGGTACAGGTCATTATGGTATGGCAGCTGATGTAAAGCAATGCAATCAGTGTCAAACGTCATTTATTTAGACTTACAAAATCAATTTGACAGTGTTCTACTGAGAATGCCCATCTTTAAAGAACTACAGCCTAAGTAGTGAGGTGTTGTATCAAAGAGAGAACTGAATATGAAAAGCAGAATAAAGAGAAAAGGAGAACGGTGAATATTAGGTGGGAATATCAGCAATGAGTCTCGGGAATCCATTTTAAGACAAACACAATTGCAAATGTAATATAATTTAACATTTTAAAGTTTGCTTTATCTAATTGAGAGGTGAGGGAGCAGAAGCCTATCCCAGTATACGCACGGTGAGAACCAACTCTGTGTTGTATTAGAGCCAGGGCTTCATGCCTGGCTTAAGGGTGTTTTTTTTTTGTTAAATCAGTATTTAATAATGACAGTTGTTTCATCAGTTATTTTGTACAAATTTATGAGTTTAGTTTTGCTGGATATGGTCCTTTACGTTATGTTCTTTGTGTCCTGAGCCTGGGGAGGCAGGGCCACCAGGCACTTGAGCTGGGAAATGGACTGCAGTGCTATCTAAGAATGCAAAGACAGCTATAGCATTGCATTTAATTTCTATTTTTTGATTTTTAATTTTGCATTTGTGTTTGGATTGCCTGGTTATTTACTTCTGCCCTTCAATTCAAGGTATTGTTTTTGGGTTGTGTATTGGATTTGTTCACTTTAAGGTTTGCCAAATGGTGAATGTCCCCAGTGTTATTTACGACTGCAATGGCTGCTTTAGCGTTGCATTTATCTCCTGTTCTTCAGCTTTCGATTTTGCATTTTGTGTTTGGATTAGCCCGATATCAAATTTTATTTTTTTAAGTGCTGTTTTTGGTTTGTCAGTTGGATTTGTTTGTTTTTTTCAAGCCAAACGTTTTATTTTCCCTTTTTCCTACCTAAGTTCTCTTTTGTTTAATTAGACAGTTAGTCAGTCCTTCTCCAACCCGCTATATCCTAACACATGGCTGGAGCCAATCCCAGCCAGCACAGGGCGCAAGGCAGAAACAAACCCCAGACAGGGCGGCAGCCCACCACAGTTTTGTATAATTAATTTTTGAATAAAAATTTAACCTATTGAAGGCATTGGCAGCACAGTAAGCAGCTGGTAGTGCTGATGCCTCACAGTAAGGATGCCAGGGAATTGTGTGATGGTTGTTCTCTGAATGGAGTTTGCATGGTTTTGCTGTGCCTGTGTGGGTTTTCTCTGGGTGGTCCAGTTTTTGTCTACAGTTCAAAGACATGCAGCGTAAGTGGATTGCTAATGGTAAACTGACCTGTGTGTGTGTTTACCCTGCAAAGGACCCTAAGATGGCTTTGGTAGACTCAGCTGAAACCTGGATAAGCAGGTTAGGAAAATGGATAGATTAATGGAATCTTGTTTGATTTCACCGCCAGATGTTTTTATGGTTTCTCAACTCTCCCTTTGTTACTTTTTGGACTTTAAATTCTTTATTCGTGTTTTTGGGACTGTGTAGGCCGTAAGCCTGCAACTAGAGTTTGGGGCTAAGCTGATTTGAAGTGGTGTTAGATTGCAGGTTTGACTTTTGATTTTGATGCTTGTCATTTTTGTGAGGTTAGTGAACAGGCAGAAATCATAAGCAGTCTAATGTAAGGCACACATATCTGCACCTGCACAGGGGCTAATTTAGATGTGATAACTGGAAATAAACTGGAGTACCCAGAGAACAACCTTTTCAGGCCTGAGGAGACCAGGCAAACACTACACAGACAACCATGGAATTTAAGCCGATGAGATTCAGGAGCTAACCATTGTTCCATCTTCATGCCCATTTTGAAATTTATATTAGTGAGGTACATTCCTTTACAATAAGCTGCATTATGAAATTTAAGAATGATATCAAAACTAGGGTAAAAAAGACGGAGGGAACAGAAAAATAATCCAAAAAGATCTTAGTATTCTAGTTCTACACCAAACACACACACATTTCAAGTAAGTCTTGCGGACATTTTTGAAACAGTTCCCTCCAGGTAAGTACAAATTGAAATCAATGACGGTGTCAGGTGTGCACCGACCCATCCCACTCACAGGGTCAGTAAAGGCAAATAAAGGTCAGGGAGAGTAAGGCACAGGCAAAGACCACCAAAACTACTCACATAGAAAGGTTAAATCCAGAAACACTGAGAAAACTCATTAAGGACTTTCAAAGTGGAAAACACACTATGAAAAGCTTATGCCCAGTTCCGTTTTTTACAGTACAGTATATTCATTTGACTCTTTCATCCACGTGTATGCAACGTAATTATGATTCATCAAGTGACAGGAGAAATCCGTACATAAGAGGAGGGCCACAGAGATGAGATTGAATAATGGATTTGCTGTTAAGATTTCTTTTTTGTCTCGTCTGTTTTTCTGTTTTTGTTCATGTTTCCTCAGTCGGCTGCTGGTGGTCTTTTTCCACTTTTCTTTGTGTTTGTAACTTTGCCCAAATCCTTCACTCCTTCACCCTCTATTATGTCTACTGTCTGAAGTAAAGAGAACTGCATGACAGTTATGGCTTAGATTTTACTGAAATATAATAAAGCCATGCCCAGTTTGCAGAGAAAGACGTTATTCCTGGGCACAGAGACATCAGCAATACAGGGGCGCCGCAGGGACTGTACTTTCTCCGGTCCTGTTCAATCTATATACATTAGACTTCCAATATGACTCAGAGTCCTGCCACGTGCAAAAGTTCGCTGATGACACTGCTATTGTGGGCTGCATCAGGAGTGGGCAGGAGGAGGAGTACAGGAAGCTAATCAAAGACTTTGTTAAATGGTGCGACTCAAACCACTTACACCTTAACACCAGCAAGACCAAGGAGCTGGTGGTGGATTTTAGGAGGCCTAGGCCCCTCATGGACCCTGTGATCATCAGAGGTGACTGTGCAGAGGGTGCAGACCTTTAAATATCTGGGAGTGCAGCTGGATGACAAATTGAACTGGACTGCCAATACTGATGCTCTATGTAAGAAAGGTCAGAGCTGACTATACTTTCTGAGAAGGTTGGCATCCTTCAACATCTGCAGTAAGATGCTACAGATGTTCTACCAGACGGTTGTGGCGAGTGCCCTCTTCTACGCGGTGGTGTGCTGGGGTGGCAGCATAAAGATGAAAGACGCCTCACGCCTGGACAAACTTGTTAAGAAGGCAGGCTCCATTGTAGGATTAAAGTTGGACAGTTTAACATCTGTGGCAGAGCGACGGGCACTAAGCAAACTCCTGTCAATCATGAATAATCCACTGCATCCACTGAACAGTGTCATCTCCAGGCAGAGGAGTAGCTTCAGTGACAGACTTTTGTCACCGTCCTGCTCCACTGACAGACTAAAGAGATCGTTCTTCCCCCTCACTATGCGACTCTTCAATTCCACCCGGGGGAGTAAACATTAATTTTATTTTAATTTTTTCATTTTTTCATTTTTATTACTATTTAATTTAATATTGTTTCTTTGTATCAGTATACTGCTGCTGGATTATGTGAATTTCCCCTTGGGATTAATAAAGTATCTATCTATCTATCTATCTATCTATCTCTTTATTATATAAAAAAATCCTGTTACGAGACAATTTTTTGAAGAGATTTTTTTAAGTCCCGCGAGACAAGACTTTTGCCATCAGACTTTTTCAAGTGACGCCCTCCTCTCCATCATATTCAAACAAGACCATGGCCTTCTCTTTCGTGTGAATGCTTTTGTCAGACACACTTCCTGCCCTCTCAGCTCTTATAAATTTTTACATTTTCCTCATTTTAAGTTCCCAATTAAAGAAGACGTATTATGTCCAAATCTTTTTGAAGAATTTCATTATGAAGGGTTATTAACAGAAAAAATGAATGCATGGGCAATCCTGGCATCAAGAAACAATGAAGTCAAATGAATTAACGCCAAACTGTCGATCAGTTATAGGAAAATAAAAATCTGTTTAAATTGTACATCCGCATCCCCATACATGAGTGGCAGAACTGCAAAAGGCTAGCACGTAGTGCCGACCCGTGGATTGGCCAGCGAAGCAAGCAGGGGGCAAAGTCCCCTGTTCTTTATACAAAACTTAACACAGATAAGATACTTAGATATTCCTGCTTATACTCATGGACAAAATGTAATGGCATTTTGAAACTATTGTCTGTTAAGTTGCTAGTCAAGCCCTGTTTACATTAGGTTAAGGACATCCATGCTCATTTTCAGTTATGCTAATGGATCACACCTTTTGGCATTTCACCACTATTGACAGATCCCCCTTCAGTATAGCCCACTTTACCTGCCTGCTTTCCATTTGGTGGTGCCCATTTTCCCACCCAGTCTTTGGCATCGGCTTTCACGTTGATGGAGTGGTTACATGTAAGACTCGGTGCATATCAGCGCATTCCAGTATTCTGACAAGCTAAGGCTCAGTGCAATTCAGTGCTTAAACTATATTGGTTTTGAGATTTAAATATACTTAAAAAATAATACATTCTTAAAAGTTACAGAACAACATAGTACAATAAGTGTTTAATTATATTATAAATTCCAATTACTGTAAATATGTAATTCAAATTTCTGTGCTAAATAATCCAGTGTGTGATTATATAACAAGTAGCTGTGTAAGCCCGTGCTGTAAAAAGCTTGGGCTCCTAGAAGCTATTGAAATTGTCAGAAAAAAAAGTGAAATGCAGAGTCGGCCGTTTTGTTTTGCAGGCATGCTCACCTCCCTTGTCTATCAGCGGGTAAGCGAGTTTCTCTCTTGTTTGTCTTTCCTCTGCGGTTTTGCTTTCTTTCAGCTTCATGCTGTAGCCTCGTACTTCTTTCTTCTTCTGACTCATTAACTTTTGAGGCCGCCTTGCCAGCTCTTTGAGCTTCATGCTGTAGCCTCACACTTCTGGACCGGACAGACAGACCGACACACTTTCACGCATAGACGTTTATATATAAGATATCCAGTAAATATTTGTATATGTTGTGACCACACAGGGATACCAGAGAGCCCCAATCCACAGACACAGTAAAGTGGCACACATTAAATGAATAAGATAATGGACTTTCATTCTACACAAGATCTTCAGTTCTGAGAATCAAAGAAAAATGACCCAAAATTTGAATAAAGATCACAATAAATCTTCCTCCTTCTCTCCTCTGCTGAATTTTGCCCACTGTCTTCTGACTCTGACACCTAGAGCTATGGCAGTGGGCTCCTTTTAAAGTGCTTCCAGTGACGTAATGTGGCCAGTTTTAACCGCTTCCGGGTTATATGAAATGCGAGGTAAGTCCTCCCCTGGCAGCCCCCTCTATCATCCCCCAGGGATACCTACAGGGCTGCACTTTCAGATTTCATCTCCCATGCAGCCCTATGGGTGTGCAGACTGGGACTCTACATGAGGGGCACTGCCACCTAGAATGGTGGGGGATGAACTGCTCCCCTGCTGGTTTCTGCAGTCTTTAGGCATCCCGAGCAGGACAGGAATAGTAAGACGTCCCAGCTGGGTATTGCCCCCACTTATTCTATCCTTCCATTATGGCATCCCGGCCAAGTAAGGAATTTAAAACATTTCAAAAACATCTAGAAGAGATATCGGGACGATGTAGGCATCAGCTAACCAAGTGAACTTCAACGATTTCAGAGCATCCCCTTGATATTTTTATAATTCTGGTTGACAAAGGAAAACCATTATTTAGTAAATACTGTGCATATTGCTTATTTATTAAAACTTGGAGTCACCCAGTGGGCCGACATCATTGAAATTTAAGGTCAAGTTGTCTTAAAAACCACAGCACAGAGATATTTCCTCACGGCTACGAAACTGGCGCTGCTTGTGCTTGAGATTCTCCTCCTGTAGCCCATGAATGATAAATACTACTTCAGCTAAACAAAAAAGGATTAATGATCTAACACTCGACATCAATGAGAATCATTTTCTTTGCCTGTACTTGAAGCCGATTCTTAATTTCATTTTGACTTCATAATTCTCATCTGTTAACAAGAGACTGGGTCAAAGCAAATAAAATAAAATACAAAATAAAAATTGCACTCCAGGCCAACCCTGAGAGTGGGAAATGAACTAACTAATTAAATCTCCACCAAATCTTTGCATTCTAATCTAAAGCTTTAGAAGAACTTTGTATAATGATGCAATTAAAACAGCATTTAGGTAATTATCTGTGAAATTGAGCCTCTAATAAATTAGGGATTGGACTCTTTAATGGAACTCTGGCTGCTAGGTTAGAACTGATCACCGCTTTCTGTCTCCATTTCCTTTCTTTTACTTTTTTTGTAATGAGTTTATAAAACTAGAGACTGTGATTGTGTTATTATTAACACAACAGGTATCTTCTAAAGTAACCACAACAAGAAAAGGCAGCTCAGGCTTGGCTGTGATGTGCATTCCATGGCTTAAGTACTTTTATATTGCATTTCTAGTTTTTGAATTAATTTTTTGCTTTGTACTTTTTTATTATGCTGTTAATATTATTATGCTTATTTATAATATTTAGCTGCGGTGGGTTGGCACCCTGCCTGGGATTGGTTCCTGCCTTGTGCCCTGTGTTGGCTGGGACTGGCTCCAGCAGACCCCCGTGACCCTGTGTTCGGATTTAGCGGGTTGGAAAATGGATGGATGGATAATATTTAGCATTATGCTGTTTGCCAATGTTCCTCATTTTGTTTGGGTAGAATTCTCATTAAGGTGGACCACCATCATGTCAATGCTAAAGGACCACCCACAGTCTTTACATTCAGGCTGAAGAGAGACCCTCAGAGGTTCACTGATTGCACACATTGTGAAATGTGTTTTCTAGATTTGGTCTTTTCTTAATGATGTTTTCCTTGGACTGCCCTTGTAGGAAAAAAACCCCTTTTGATAATTCTTGTGCTTCTTTTATTTATTTGAATAAATTTTTCATTTGTAAGAATTCTTTGTTGGTCTTCCCTTGTCAAACCAGAGGTTTAAAAGTTTTTACTCATCCCTTGAAGGGCATTTATGCCATTTTTGGGGCATTTTAACAATTTTTGAACTTGCAAGTGACACATTTTGGACCTGTCGCTTGAGATTTGGGATCAGGCTGCTTAGGGTGAGGCCTGTTTCTGAGGCTGACTAGTGAAGTCTTGATGAAGTTTTCATTTTTTTGAGGACTGATCACAGTTTTCACTGTGTTTGTGCCGCCAGTTCACAACATTGACAAAATAAGAACTAAGGACAACACCTTAAATTAATAACAGCATACAGATTTATCCTAATAATGTTACAATACATGTACCTCCTCCTTTTCTAGGCAACATGCAGAAATGATTTAAATAGTAAATAAAATGTTACATTATTTGAATGAATATAAACTGACCAGTTGTTATGTTTCAGCCAAGTTGTGTTCCCTGGCTTATGTTTGTCTTCTCATTTTGGGTCTTCTTTATTTATTCTACTAGGAGGACTCGCTCGCCAACCCCTGTGTTTGTTTAATCGGATATACAATTTTAAAAGCTTTTTTTTTTTTCTTCTTTGGAATCGTTGCTTTAACTGTTTCGGGACCACAGAATCTCATAGCGTATGGTCCATAATTGTGTAAATCTATGCTTTGTGCATTGAATGATGCGAAGGCGAAAAGACTTTGTTTTGTGCGGACTGACGTAATAAAGTGTCACAAACGTTCTACTTGACAATCACCGTCTTTGTAACCCCAAACACAACTTTCTAGCACCCAGTGGGGTAACTGCACTTATAAGTACAAAAAGTTCTACAAGGAGCAGTTGATTGCGTTTAGAGTTCTTGGGATGAAACTGTTTCTGAACCAAGAGGTCCATACAGTAAAGGTTTTGAAGCGTTTGCTGTGTGAGAAGCAGTTCAAATAGGAAGCATGGCTGAGGCAGCGTGTGCTTGATGCTGTATACCGATAATTCTCTTTCCGATCAGCTGCTCTGAGTGGTGCAGTGAGAGTAATATGGAAAAAGATGATCCACTGTGGCAACCCTTAACGGGAGCAGCTGAAAGAAGAAGAAGAAGGTGCAGTGAGAGTAATATCGCTAAAACAGCTATGGTATTTACAATAGTTTGACCATTCTGTGGACCATTATATTGTTACAGGTTAATTACAATCAGATGCATAGATGCATAGGTATGATCAGATAAGGTAGGTGTTTATACTCCAGATAGTTCAATAACAGCAATGATTCTAATTTGGAGAGGTCGAATTACAAGCGATTTAGCAAAAATGACCCCGCTTGATAAGAGGTTATACTAATAAATAATATGCGGTTAATTTCAGCGCATTTATAAAGCTGCGTCAGGAATGTAGATCTGAAAAAGAAAGATAAACCACACAGGAACAGTAGCACCGCTTTGACGCTGGGTGCTGCCAGTCTGCAAAACCGAGCGCAGAACTTGAGTACAACAGGATATGAGGTACCGTGGAAATGTGTGTGGCTTTACGCCAAGTTTAGGTTTTATACATTGCGATTTGAACGTGGAAACATTCTTACGCAACATTTCTGTGCATACGCACTGTTTATACATGAGGCCCCTGGTCTTTTTCCTATTTCTTAAATAATACTCAGATATTTACAAATCTCTTATGACACATCTTGAGTTCTGTGTGCAGTCCAGGTCTTCATGCTAAAAAAAGGTAGAGCAGCAGCTCAATCTTTGCAGAGGACAGCAATGAGGAGAATCTCAAAACTGACGGAGACGTCCCATTCAGAGAACCCTAATCAGTCTAGTCAAAGAAGGCCACTTGGATTAGAACTTCAGCCATATCTTGCACCCTGCTTTTGTAATGCTTTGCTATTACTACGGTTTATTTTTAAATTATATTTAGTTTATTTTAAAATGCATTCAATTAGGGTTTTACAGCTGTGGGAATCTTGTGGTAAACTTTAAACACTGAAGAAACCCTCTGTGAAAAGTTTATAATTATTAATGATCCTGTTTATATTGCACCACAGTGTAATTTTGAGGCCCCGTTGCTATGCATAACTTGAGGGTTGCTAGGGGGTGTGTTCCTGGGAGTCACTCCACATTGCGTCATCACTGCGACAATATAAAGAGCTGCCACTGGGAAGAGTTCACTGTTCAGATTTTCTGGATACTGAAAAGACTTACTATAGATTCTCGTGTTTCTTTCTGGTTTCGTCTTTTGCTAGGTTTTCTGACTCGTTTATATTAGACCCCTTTGGGCTGAGATTATATGGGTTTTGATTGTATTCCTGGTGTCACACACGTGAACATGGATGGCAACACAGGGGTGTAGTTAACACAGAAATGCAGGTACAGGTGTGTGAATGCCATTCTTACAGGAGCAGTAAGATCTAGCCATCTTCTTCAGACCACGCCCCCTGATGACCTAACTTCCTTTTTCTCTCCAGATAACCCGCCTCTTCCTTTCCCTCATCTGTAAAAACTCACCACCTTTGCTCTGCAGTCAGTCCTTGTGGATGACTCAGTCTCAACAGATTACTCGGCAGAGTGTCACGCAGCTCTTTTTCGACCAAAGTCCTACAATACACGGGGTGGAACCCCAAACCTTTTTCCTCTGTGTTTGTCTCACTTAACACTTGTTTCAGTCTTTGCTTAATACATCTCATTTCCTAGTTCCACTCCATTTTAATCAACCCCCTTTTGAGGGCAGAATGCTCTTGATTTTTCTGATTCCTTTCCTTTGTCTTATTTTCATTTCTTTTTGTTTGTTTGTACTTTTAAACTGCTCATTTATGTTAAACTATGTGTGATCACAGGGACAAGGGCTAATTTTTATTTAGCACTTGTGGAAAATCAGTCCGGACACAGATAGAGACGCAGACTCACAAGTCCCAAAGCTCACGTTTATTGCTCCAAAGTCTTTTTGCACAACACACACAGTGCACAAATCACCAATCAAATGCTCACAGTCCTTTTCTTTCTTTTCCGCCATCCCTACTTCTCTCCTACAGGCTGTGTCCTCTGCCTCCCAACTCCAGTTCTCTGAATGAAGTGAGGCGGCCCCTCTTATGTTGCACCCTGATGTGTTCCAGGCCCTTCCTGACGATCTTCTTGCAGCACTTCCTGGTGTGGTGGAAGTGCTACAGTCCAGGGTTCTGGGAATGTCCAGACGCCCCCTGGCGGTGGCCACTGGCCCACACAGGTATAAGCTTCTAAGCTCTGCTCCCGTGGCCCTAACACCAACTAGGGCGACTGCCCTCTCGTGTCCCGGGGAAGATATTGTTTTTCTCCTGGTCCTTCCACTTTCCAGACGTCCTGGCTAGGCAAGGGTCCCAGCCGTCCTCCACACACTATATACTGTATAAAGCTCAGCTGAGCTGTTTCCTCAGCTGTTTTGCTGTGGTATGGGCTTGCATTTCCTGCTGTGTTAACATTTTCTTGTACTTTTCCCTTAAAGGAGTTTTGAAAGTTTGCTTTTGGAGTTTTTTTTTTCTTTTTTCAGCTACATTTTTGACTTTTGTACCTTGTTGTCCACTTGCTTTTCTTATTATTGAATTTGATTTTGGTGAATTAGACGTCTTATTTTTGTGATTTATTTTTCTGCTTTGACTTATTCAATTTTTTTCCGTTTGAGCCTTCTCCATTGTTTATTACTTTGTTTTTTATTTAGTTTCAGTATTGATTAGTAGTTCATTTTTTCTTGTTTAGTTATTACATTCAGGTATGAAGTTTTTGTTACTTTTTTTTGCTAGTTAGTAAGTAAGTCATTGTTCTGTCCAAGAAGGAAAAAGACAAAGATAGAATGCATACAGGGAGTGAGAGATGGACGATTCAAAAACTCAAAGTCAAAATCACTGCCAGTCACAAATATCAAAGAAATCCAAGCCCAATACACAATAAAAGAAAATCAAGTCAAGAAAGCACGCTAACATTTCCTAAGCCTTTTAAACGAAACACACACCACTAACACCATGAAATGCAGCTGACCGTTATACTGTTACAGCAGTGACATCTGGCTGTCACATGGTAGCCATGCCGCTAGCAACAGTATACAAACAAGGAGCAAAATGGCAGTGCCCATGACAACTAAATATGTGAAATTATCTTAACAGCATCAAAATAAATTAAATGAACAAGATAACAATATTTTGGAATTCCTTGTGATCCCAAAGCAAAGAAAGAAATTAAGAAAATATATTTATGATGCCAGACAACCTAGAAAGAATATGAGGTGAGACACAAAAATAACCGGACTGGGCTTGGAGCTTTCCAGGAAAACGGTCTGGAGGTTAGCCGGATATGAATCATAGAACTACAGTATATCCACTCATACACACCATCTCAAACCGCAAACCACCTAGGTATATCCTGTGAAGAGCCCAGTCAGGATTTGCACAAAAGATGCCATGATAATGTCAGGTGAAAAAAATCGAACAGCAAATCAACATCAAATTTCTCACAAAATTGAACAAAACGGCCACAGAAACTTCTGAAATGATAAAAACAGTTTACAGTGACAACAGTTTGTCTCGCACACAAGTTTTTGAGTGGCAAAAACCCGATTTAGCTCCCCTGTGATTTTTACTGGTTCCTGAAAATCAAAAGTGACCTGAAGGGAACACATTTTTCTTCAGTGGATGAAGTGAGGACAGCAACGGCAAGCCTGTTGAAGAGCCTCAAGCAAGAAGACTTCCATCACGGTTTCAATCAATGGAAGGTATGTATTGGGGCGATGTAGAGATCAGGAGGGGGGAGAATGTTTAAAATGCTGGAATTCATCAATAAATATATATTTTTTTACCAATCTGGTAAATCTCACCACATATTTGAATACTAACTGGGAGAAAAGGGCAAAGTCAAAACCAAAACAAAGAAAAATAATAATAAATGAATTAAAGACGGAGAAGTCAGCCACACTGCTACCGAGGCCAGGTTATGAGACACGAGTCTCTCTAGCTCAGGACTGAGGAGTCACCTCTGGGTGATACGGCCGAGCACCAGAAGTAACTAACTTCTTTTTCTCATTCATTTTTTTTTTTTGTTCGGGCCACCAATAAGAAAGAAAGCAAAGCATATAATTGATGGAGTGTACAATGGCTTTTTATAGATAATTCTCTTTTTTTTCTACAAGACAGCATGGTGGGTACAGTGGCTTTATATACTTAATCTCTTTTTCCACAAGACAGCAAAAATGTAGTTTTTGTGCCACATTATGAGTAAAACAATGCTCATTTTTGCTGCACAAGACATTAAACTTTTTTCAAGAAATGATTCCTATCCACTGGGAGCAATTAAAATAGTGATTTAAAAAAAAAAAAAACAGACTCCAAGCGCGTTCGTTGAAAAGTATTTAAACCAGATAAGCTGCTCTAATTTCATAGATGGAAAAAATTGTTGTAGGGTGTTTCTACTCTAGAGAAATGTGCCGTGGACATTTCATTTGAAACTTGTATGGGACTCCAACAATCGAATTTGTTTGGGCTGTTTTTTTTTCCATTTATGTAAGTAAATTCATTCTTTTATTTTTGCTTCATAGCATCCTTTGTGTATCAGAAGTTTACTGCAATACCTAATCTCACTTTCCTAATTCTCAAATAACCCATCTGTGTTCTGACTTCAATTTTTCAGTTATATATAACGGTGAATCATCAGTCAGGAAGCCAACTTAAGCACACTTTGGTAGCACTGGGACAGCTTAAAGTCACCAAATATGAAACATATGGAATAAAATGAGACCATGCCAATAACAAATAAACATATGGAGAACAAGTCAACTTTACACTGACGTTTATCAGGCCAGAATGAGAATCCAGGACTATGAAGGTAACAGCCAAAGTGCTGCCCCAAAAATGAAAAAAGCAACTAAGGGATTTTGGTGTTGCGTATTACGGCTGCTCATGGCAGCCATGCTATATAGTGTGTGACAGTTTGAGTCAGCACTGCTACACTTCGGCCAAGCAAGCTTACACACTGTACAGACAAGAGGACAATTGAATCAAGAACATAGAATTTGCTGATGACACCACCATCTGAAACCCGATTACCAATAAGGATGAGATGGTATGTATGTTACTGAGCTAAAACCAAAAGCACTCCTCCAAATCACGAGAGGGACGTTTTATGGTCACGTTTATTCACTGAATGCAGGACAATTGGTGACGGAGATTCCATCTCAATCCTAATAAAAGTTCATTTTCCATGGATGTAGCCAGAAAGACAGGCATTAGCTGAAAAAAGGCAGGTGTGCATTGTGACTCTGGATGCAATGGCAAAATATTTCTGAAATGACCTCAAGGTTAATTTAAAATGTTTCCAAATGACATACTAGTGTTCTTCATAGCAGTATAGGGCTTAAAATAAGGGCCAAATAAAATTATTATATCCTGATAATTACCGTATATACTCACGGATAAGTCGGGACTTGATTTTACTCTGTAATTTCCGGTATAAATGTCGGTCATATAAGTCAAATGTGGAAAACTCAGGCTATTGGTCCAAGAGATTATGATATGCTAACGCCCACCTGAGAGAGTAACCACGGAGCATGCTGCCTTTTTTTTACTATGTATTGTGCCTAATTGACCACACGGTAATACCCAAACTATTGTGAAGCAACATTTGCACTGATTTGTGTTTTCTGTGTCTCACACCCTCATACACCTTTATTGTAAGAGCATCCCTTATCTATGATGGAGCATTAAATCAGAAGAAAATATGAAGCTGGTTTTAAATGAAACATCGTTGAAGTAGCGAAAGAAATTGGTAACTGCGCTGCTGCAACAAAATTTGATGCATCTGAGAAACTGATGCGAGATTGATGGAGGTAAAAAAAAAATGTAAGTGTTGCATTTTTGAACGGGCGTATAAGTCGGGGTCTGATTTTATGATCCATTTTAAGGGTTTCAAGACCCGACTTACAGTATACGTGGGTATACGGTACTTTAATTAAATGTCACAACAATTTAGATGAATGTCAAATATTTGTTTGATGACGATGATTATTATTAACACCTCCCTCCTCTCAGTGTACTAACATACACTGGTGCATTTGCCACCAGACCTCTTAGGGTTTGGACTCAGCTTGTTGTTCATCTCGTCAAAGAATGCCAAGGAGTGCCATCTTCTGGATCTCTTTCATGCTGATGCTACATGGGAGTTTGTCCAGATGATCTTGGAACCCAGTCTCGATAGTTCCCATTACGCCTACGACTACTGGAGCCACTCTTGTCCTTGTGTTCAACATGCGTCTGACTTTGATCTCTAGGTCTTTATACTTGATGATCTTTGTAATCCAGGAACGTCACATCGATGAAGACACACGACTTGCTCTTCTTGTCATGGATTACGATGTTCAACATTTTGGGAGTGATGGGAATGATCTTGTCCCACATGATGACAGTCTCTAGTGTCAACAAACCCATGTGGTTGTTATTAATTATTATATATTATTACATATATATTATTATTATTATTATTATTATGTGGTGGCTCTGAGGCTAGGGATCTGCACTGCCAATCAGAAGGTTGCCGGGTTTGAATCCCGTAAATGACAAAAGGGACTCTGCTCTGTTGGGCCCTTGATCAAGGCCCATAACCTGCAATTCCTGAGTGCTTTGTGTAGTGAGAAAAGCACTATATAAATGTAAAGAATTATTATTATTAGCATTTTTAACTAACATACTGTGCTATATTCATTATTTCCAAATTTTACAAATTAGTTAATTTTTTATAATGTCACGTTGTGAATATGTTTAATAAATCTATATAAATATTTGCTTGTAAAAGGAAGAAGGAGGTGAGTCCAGGTTTCTAAGAAAATCAGCTTTACTGTAGTGAAAACAGAACTAGTCTCAGCATTTATTCAAATGGGAGCTGCCACTTCAATACACACAAACACAGAAATCAAGCAGTGATGTTGTCGGTCGTCTTGCATTAGCTCCTTTCTTCAGTTTAGGAACAGATAGCCCCCTTCATCGAGTAGGTTTGGCGGCTATGAATCAACAGCCCGCTCATTCTGGAGGAGAACAGACAGAACATAGAGTGCAAGGCCAGGTCAGCGGCTGGTTTTAAAGGTTCAACGTATCAACCATCGGGCGACAGACGCGTTACGCAGTGAGCCTGAGAACTTGCACTTGCACCAGCAGTGGACAACCAATCCCTGCCTACGTTAACAGAGTTTCAGTGCACAGCACAGTTGGGAGATTGTTAGGGTCTCAAAAATCTCACTGCATAAAAGGCACTTGTACTTATGCAAAAATGTACCTGAATTAAAATAAGTAAGTGGATCATTAAATTAGGATTTTATTGTACTAAAACCATGACAATGTTATGATTTTTAACACTTTAAAAAAACATACAGTATGTCTTTCAGTAAATAAACTCTACGACAGTATTTAAAATAACGATTCCTTAATGGTATTTTACTGGGTTCTGTGGTTCCTCGTCGACAGATTATCTGACCAAGAACCATTTCATTCTGTGAAGGGCTCTTTTGCAGATGAAGTTGGCTCTTTGGGCTTTTAAAATATTTGAAAATCTGAAACTGAAAACAGATCAAAAACACTTGAACCTATCCTTTGTTTATTCATCATCTTTTTAAAATCAGGAAGTCTGTTAGTCTGTTACCTATTCGTGGTGATTTATGGAGTCAGTTATAGATTTAAGTAAAGATTCCTTCTGGAACCTTCACATGCATGGTTCTCCTGGGAACCAAAAATTGGGCATATCTCTGAAGAGCCACACTGGGACCTCAATATCTGAGTGTGCACTTCCAATAAAACTGGAAGAGCCATAAAAGAGTAATCTGACACAAAAAGTCACTAGTAAGTTTAAAGTGCTGATTTATGCTTGTTAAATAAGTGAACTCATGGCTCATCAGTGTGTAACTAAAGATTAAACCTTCTGCATTTTAGCTAAAATGAACCCTGAAATGCCAGCTTCAGAATTTTGGCAGTCTGATCCCCACTAAAAAAAATCAGCAACCTTTTTCACTCAGTCAGTCTAAATGATTTAATAGCTAGATAAGGTGACAATTACTACTACTACTACTACTACTAATAATAATAATAATAATGATTCATTTAAGGCATCATAATCAGAAAGTCCAACCCTGGTCTCCTGATTGGAGTCACAAACCTTGTTTGACTGGGTAATGTCTGAGCCAACCATGTTTTCGAATCTGTTGCCCTTTGCATCATTCATTCGTCTAAGTGTTTTTTAGGTCAGAGGGTACCTGCACCCACTCTACCAACCCTCCTCCTTAGGCCCAGGCTTGGGACTGGCACATCATGCAGCTCGCTTGCTGACAATGTGGCGAGCAAAGAAAGCCTTGCTGTGAGCTAATGCATAATAGTAGCAGGAATTAACTGCAGACCTTTAAATATAACAGCGGCCCAGGTCTATGTGCCAACAGCTTAAAGCGCCAAGGAAGAGACTGAGAAGTTTTAAGACAAACTAGAAAAAACAATTGAAACTATAGAGGCTAAAGATATTTAGCTCATCATTGGAGACTGGAATGCAAATGTGGGATCAGAACATGTTGGATGGAATCTGTTCGGACACATCACAAGAATGGAAGACAATGGGCTCGTTAAACAAGTTATGTTCCAAGTGGTACCGGCTACACTACATGGGGTTAGTTGTCCTCCCATTTTCCTTCTCACATTCCTGGCATACCTCGGATCCCTGGGGTAGAAGCCACCTAGATTGTTCTGACTCCCCGAATTAAATTGCAACAAAACTGAACTCCTGCAAATTGGGACTAAAATGCAACTTAATAAAATGAGCTCCTTCCCAGTCCATCTGATCTCATCAGACCTGCCTCTACTGCAAAGAATCTTGGTGTCATTTCTGATTCCTCCCTTTTTTATTCCGCCCACATAAATCACATTAAGAAACTTTCTTAATTTCACCTCTGTAACATATCCCATGTTTGCTCCTTCCTCTCCTTTTCTAATGCTGAGAAACTTGTCCATGCTTTTATCACATCCCGCATTGATTATTGTAACTCGCTGCTGGCAGGTGCCCCTTCTTATCTTATATCACAGCTCCAACGTATTCAAAACTCAGCTGCAAGAGTCCTTACTCAAACCAGCAGCAGCGAGCACATCACACCAATCCTGCTTTGTCTTCACTGGCTCCCTGTGTCTTACAGAATTGAATATAAAATCCTATTAATAATCTACAAAGCCTTAAATAACCTTGCACCAAACTACATCAGTGAACTCCTCCATCACTATGTGCCTGCCCGCCCACTAAGGTCCTCTGATTCTGGCAATCTTGTTGTGCCCCACACTAATCTACACTCCATGGGTGACAGGGCCTTTAGCTGTATAGCGCCCAGACGTACCGAAATTAATCAGGTCAGCTGACTCATGAATTCTTTTAAAAAACAACTCAAAACTCACCTGTTCAGGAAGGATTTTAGTTCTACCTGACTTTGTATTACCCTTCTTTCACTTTACCTGTATGTCAAGATGCTCGGTTCACCGACAAAAGCGCGATAGACATATGCGCCCCGACAAAACCGCGACGGACAAATGCGCGCCGACAAAATCGCCACGACAAAATCGCGAGAGAGGCCAAGAGAGAGGGACGCGTACATGCGCATTATGTACACATTATGTGCTAGGTTATAACTGTTATAACTGCTGATGGCATGCTGCGAACAAATAACTCAGTCGAGGGTTGGCATAATGCGTCGTATACAAAGCGGAATTACCAGCAGTCAGGCAGCCAGCTAATCTAAATACGCTCAACTATCAAGACATCTTGCTGCAATTCTTCCTACATATGCAGAGCGTGATCTTAAGGACTATCTGCGAGTCGTGCTGAAGGCATGCCGCGTCTCATAATATTGACTTCTAAAATAAACATTATTATATATGCTTTAAACTAGTAATTCATATTTAATGAAACTTTCGCGATTTTGTCGGCGCGATTTTGAAGCCGCGTTTTAATCGCCACTATTTTGTCGGCGCTCATATGTCTATCGCGCAAATGTCGGGTCACAAAGATGCTCATGTAACCTGTGTGTGTGTGTGTGTGTGTACTAGGCTTTTTTTCTCTGAATTTACTGTCGTAATCTTCTTTATTTATTTATTTGGCTTGTACAATGCTATATATGGAATACCCTGCCATTCTTTCTTATATTCTGTAAGTACCTTGAGCATGGGAAAGGCTCTATATAAATAAAATGTATTATTATTATTATTTGCTTCTTTGTGGGGCCACAACCGTCCTGCCTAGCGGTTTAACTACAAAGAGGACTATTTCACTTATGTTAGGTAGAATGCCCAGAGGGGACTGGGCGGTCCCGTGGCCTGGAACCACTGCAGATTTTATTTTTTTTCTATAGCCATCTGGAGTTTTTTTTCTGTTTTCGGTCCTTACTCCTTTTTTGCGTTAACTAATGTTGTCTTATTTTAATTTCTTATTTTGTCTTTAATTTTTCTTTTCTTCAGTATGTAGATAGATAGATAGATAGATAGATAGATAGATAGATAGATAGATAGATAGATAGATAGATAGATAGATAGATAGATACTTTATTAATCCCAAGGGGAAATTCACATAATCCAGCAGCAGTATACTGATACAAAGAAACAATATTAAATTAAATAGTAATAAAAATGAAAAAAATTAAAATAAAATTAATGTTAGCATTTACTCCTCCGTGTGGAATTGAAGAGTCGCATAGTGTGGGGGAGGAACGATCTCTTTAGTCTGTCACTGAAGCTACTCCTCTGTCTGGAGATGACACTGTTCAGTGGATGCAGTGGATTATTCATGATTGACAGGAGTTTGCTTAGTGCCCGTCGCTCTGCCACAGATGTAAAAAGCACTTTGAGCTACTTTTTGTATGAAAATGTGCTATATAAATAAATGTTGTTGTTGTTGTTGCCTCACACCTACACTGCCTAGCTCATTCTGCCTCTTTCCATTATGTTATTCTCTCTCTCTCGTTTTCACCTCTGTCTCTCTCTGTCTGTCTGTCTCATTCTTTCTCTCCTCTCTCTGCCCATGCAGGCTCCTTTTAAACAGATCCTCCTAACGGGGCACAAGTGTGCACATGCTGCTCTATCCTGAGGAATTAATGAGGAACTTGCCTGACACTCACACTCGCATGTGTCCTCCAATCACGTAGGATCCATCCCTTGACCACAGCACTTTTGCACATCCACTCACACCCAATTAGAGCCTGTACTTTGCGGGGTGTGATTCCTTATTTAAAATTAGCGCTGTGCCACAGACCGCTTATCATACACTTGTCCAGGGATTATGTAAATTTTGCACCACAATCCTGATAAACATTTTTTCATGCCACTGTATGCTGCGATATGATGTATGGATGATATGACTTGACATTCTTTTTAGTATTTTTAAAGATTTTTACCAATTGTTTTACATTATTTACTGTTACATAAGAATGAATTAAATTGAACTGGAAAAAAAAATGTTTGAGCAGTACAAAAGCAAGATGACAAGAATCAACAGCCTTGCCATGAAGGTAGTTTAAACTCGAGTCCCATGGTGCATCTCAGCTTCATAAGCATGCCAGATTAACCATGATCTGTTTCACTAATAAGGAACTTCAGCAAACCTGAACACAAAAGAGCAAAAGGTGACGTTAGCCTCTCAAACACGTGGCAATTTCAAAAGAAAAAATGATAGCTTGAACATCGCCTAAACATCTTAGAGAGTCCAACAATATGAAGGAGATTGTAGGAAGATTACGTAGACTTTACCACATTATTAGTTCAATGTAATACAAACACGCCTAAGGATCATTTGAGAGAAGCTTTCTTTGTCTGAATCCTGCGTAATCTAATCAGCACAACTGTTATTTCATTACACAGAGAGATTATTTAGTCAGAGCAATCTGGTTAAAACAAGCCCCCAAAACAGGGAAACTAAGCCGACAAAACAGGGAATGCAGACTCCACAAGTGCCAGCAGCCTGCAACCACCTTTATCAGATCCTCCTTCACGCTTCAGTGGGGTCATTGGCAGGACCCGAAGTTCAACAAAAGCGTGAGCCCCATTTTAACAAACACCTAAACCCTTCGAGAGGTGGCATATACCTTTAGTGGAGTCTGACAAGTGCCGTTTGTGAGGTATGGCATGACTTGTATACTAAGACAGATAAATATACTAAGGTGTGCCCAGTGTACTCTTTGTAGAGATAAATACATTAACACAAATAATCATCAAAGTTGGTACACTTCAGACTAATTAATACATTATATATAGAGACAATGACAAATGCATTGTACAAACTGAAAATGAAACAGAGGAAATTGAAACTAATATTAATGTTCAGTTCATGTATTATGGGACCCCCAGGATACATACACAGTATTTCTGTACTGTATACTCAGTGCTGGCCTCAGGTAAACAGTGAAACACATTCAAAAGAGTTTACCATTAGGGTTCAAACATACAGTATATGCATGGTACCCTTACAAACAGTTACTTTGTTGTTTAAGCCTTTGGATCTAAGACTTCAAACCCTGATGTTGTGGGTCTAAATCCCACTACTGACACTAGGAGACCATGTGCTGCAATTGGAAGAACAAGTCAACTGTATCCTTCAAATGATTTAAGTCGCCTTGGATAAAGGCGTCAGCCAACTTAGAAATAATAATATGGAGCCAAAGATGCAACATATTTGGACTGAACTGTGAAGCTAATAAAATATGTAATATGCATTGTGAAGGAGGACATGGACGGCCATGTAGGTTACACAAACCTTTCCCAGCTGGGAGGCTTAAGAATGGAGGAAGTCTTCCTGGGCCATGTGTTTCCCAGAAACGTTGGCTTCTGTTTGGACATCCACAAGGCTGCGAGGAAGCAGTAGTATTCGTGGGCAGCCCTGTTGGGGTCATTCAATGCTGGTAGAGGGAGCAATTGGGGGCTGGCTCCAATGTCAGGGGCGAGTTCCAGTTGATCCTGATGTGCTTCCTGGTTTCAGTGTTGGAGTGCTAGAAGTACACCTGGGTCCTGGTTAAAGGGAGCCCTTCACCTATTCCTGGTGAGTGTGAATCGGGAGTGAAGTGGGGTAAAGCTCACCTGGGAGGGGCAAAAAAGAAGAGGAGAAAGAACTGGACTTGTGCTGGTGGGAAAGTAAAGGAAAAGTCTGCAAGAAGAAGGTATTGTGTATAATGAAAAAAGTTAATTTAAATCCAGGGCTTGTGTCTGCGTGGTTGTGTCTGGAGTTTGAGGCTCTGGGATGCCCCCTACAGGCCACAGTATACATAAAGTTGATTGTGTGTCTCGTATGCAGATCCATAAATCTTTATTGCAAATGCAAATGCTAGGTAATGTTTTGTTCCAAAATGTTTCTTTTTTGTTTCATTTATTGACTGCACTTGCACTTCATTAGGGAAATGCCTTAGGAGGTAAATCTGGGACATGCTACAGGTAAGTAAAGTTGAAGTTCATGAATGGTTTAGTCAGTAAAACTTGGGTTTGAGGCCCAACAGTCCCCCCTGGAGAATGTATTATTATTTATATTTCACCAGTGAGGCTCTGATTTCACACAGTTATCAGGCTATACCCAAAAAAAGTAACTGCTTCCTCCTCAAGTATCACATTTCCAGGTATAACAGACACTTTGGTCTTTCATATCTGTCTATCTGTCAGTCTATCTATTGTTCTGTTATATATGTAGGTGTTTCAGTTACTCTATTTGTTATACTGTAAAGTGCCTTTATGTCTATCTATCTATCTATCTATCTATCTATCTATGTAGGGCCGTTCATATCAATCATATAATATCTTTCAAATCTGTTTTTCTATCTTTTGTTCTATTATATATGTAGGTGTTGCAGTTACATTACAATCTGCACTTTAGCTAACTATTCATCTATTATATAGTGCCTTTCACATCTATCTATCTATCTATCTATCTATTATATAGTGCCTTTCACATCTATCTATCTATCTATCTATCTATCTATCTATCTATCTATCTATCTATCATGTAGTGTCTTTCATATCTGTCTGTCTATCTATTGTTCTATTATAGAGTGCCTTTCAAATCTATCTATCCTGTCAACAGTGCCTATAAAAAATATTCATCAACTTGGACGTTTTCACATTTTATTTTTGCAAATTTGAATCTCACAGAATAATTGCATTCAATTATTTTGTGTTTTTTATATTTGTAGGTAATTAAGACCACTGTGCAGAGTTCTGTTTGCATATTGGCATTAAAAAGTCTTCTTCTTATGATCAATTTTAAAAAAGCCAAATGAATTCCACTGAGATTCAGTGTTACATAAAATAAAGTGTGAAAACGCCCAAGGAGGTGAAACTCGTTTTTTCCTGGCACTGTACGTATCTATCTACTGAGATGTATTAAAATATGCGAGGACATGTGCGTAGTAAACTGATGTGTATTCAAACTTTAGCCTTAAATCAAATATACTGTAGAAGAGCAGACTGAGCCTAATCATGTGCCGAAATCAATATATTAATCACCCTTCAGTTTAAGCATCCATTAGATTAGCAGCTGTTAACAGTCTATAAAATGTATTAACTATACTATTAACAGTGGTTAATTATCATTGTTATATTAAGACTGTTGAAATATATTTCATCTGCCATTATTTTTTTTATGTCAAGTGCTTTATAATATGTTTTATAGCATGACGACTGTTAGCGGCTGGTTGAATAATGTATACATAAGCTAAAGTGTCTCAGTGTATTTTTGATTGAATTGAATCGAATACCTTAGACATTATGACAGTATGAAATGCACATCACACACTGGTACTAATACACCTCTCTGTTCATTGTAGTCTATACTGGGACATGTATTATGTATTGTGACTAATTTATTTTTACTGAGATATAGAGTATGTACTGGGAACTGCCACAGCACTGCCACATACCGCTCTGTATACACAGGGATACCTGCATACAGCCGACATTGCTGCGTCTATTTGGAGTTCACTGAAGTGTTTCCTTCTATTCCTCCAAAATGACATGTAAACAGAAATGGCTGTTTGTACACTTCTCAAGAATCCAAAGAACTCTCACTGTCATCAGGTCTGGAGTACTCCCCAGACAGCAGAGTGTTCCTTAATCAGTGTTCAGTGCAATATGGATGAGAATATCATTTACAAACATGGCCCCCACTGTAAAACTTTAACTTTCGCTGTCTTAGCTGCGGCTTTACAACTTTCCAGTGGCATCAGGTTATCAAAAGCTGTGTGTCTGATGGAGATCATTGCATTGTAACAGAGTTCATTGTAGAGCAAACCAAACAGTAATTAAATCATGTAAATATCATGATATCCCCTACTGATTTCACTCAGTTAATTATCTTCTGAAGTCCATGAGGTCATGAGAGGCAGAGAGCTTAAATCTCTTTACATCTTAAGAGCACAACCCTGGCGTAGCTATGATGGAAAAAAGTAGCGCTCTCCAGTGCTGCTCGGGATCTTTTGTTCTTTTTGTTTTTTGAAGATTCTGTTACATTAATGGAGTGATGTGTCTTCATGTTACACAATCCAGCCTGATGAGTAGTTTAGCCCTCTTCCCTCATTTTCATCACTTCATGCAGATGAGTCTAAAGCACCGAGTTATAAAGTATTGCGTGTTGATTCTAAAGGTGACAAGCAGCATTTAACACAAGAATGAGATTGAACTGGCTGTGCTACCCCTTTAAGGTGGGCTGAAATCTACAAGTATGTCATCAGTGTTAACATTTCTATTGGAATGTATTCTGTAATTCATACAGTAATAAAATCCACGGCATTTTTTTATTCATAAAATGCATTACTACAAATGTTTGTGATGCACCGTGTGTTGGAATGACAAATGCAATACATTTTTTTACCACAAACTGTTTATGACGTGTCATCTATTGGAAAGACAGAGGAATAGCAAACACACAGACATAAAGATAGTTATCCTTTTATTAAGGTGGATAATTATGTTTAAAGTTAAAAAGAAATCATTGTTTTAATAGCTGTGCATCCTTGTCACAAAGTAGAAAATAAGCGTTCAGTCTATGACATGTTTTAATTGCTCAGGTAAAGCACCTCACCAGCTGCCCCTTATCATACCCTCAAACTACTTCATGGTGAAGCGAGCCAGTGCTAGATAAGTTACCCACTTTGGATGGGGTGCCAGTTCATTGTAAGGCACACTTATGCACAAATACACGCTTATTTATACTGTATGTCAAAGATCTGCTTTTATTTTGTGTTATCTTTATAACTTTGACACCAATTGTCTCAGGTCCATGTGCTACCTTTATCACTCTCATGCCACACGCACCCTTTTATTGGCATGCATTTATTAAAGGAAATAAAATAACAGAGTGAGAGAAAACATTGGGGTGTGCTCCAATGGTACAATACTGAACAAAAGTTGTAGACAGATCATAACGTACACTATATCAGATAGATAGATGTGAAAGGTACTATATAATAGATAGATAGATAGATAGATAGATAGATAGATAGATAGATAGATAGATAGATAGATAGATAGATAGATAGATAGATAGATAGATATGAAAGGTACTATATAATAGATAGATAGATAGATATGAAAGGTACTATATAATAGATAGATAGATAGATAGATAGATAGATAGATAGATAGATAGATAGATAGATAGATAGATAGATAGATAGATAGATAGATAGATAGATAGATAGGCACTACATGATAGATAGTACAGAGGTAAAGATTGTGACTCTGATTTCAGTGATCTATGTTTGCATTTCGCCACTGCTGCTGCTGAGTGAACCATTGCTCTGAGCAGTTACTTACCATTGAGTCAAAAGGTCAAAACGTCAGGGTTGTATTATTTCTAAAGAAAGTGCTGGTGTAAGAATGTTATCCATCAAAGAACAATAAATGTCATATTTTAATAGATAGAAAAGGCACTTATAGATAGATAGATAGATAGATAGATAGATAGATAGATAGATGATACTACTACTACTACTAGTCATAATAAAAATAATTCTGATATAAAACTCATAAATATATTAATACATTCACACATGTACTTAAGCAGATTTGACAATGCATGAATGGATGAATGAACGAGTCTCTGAAGCAGGGTAAAAGTGTTCAGTAAGGAATGGATAGATAAATACACACCATGACATTGTTTTGATTCTGGGGTTTTATAATTTTTTATTTTGGCTTTATAAGCTTATTTCTGAGGTAACGCTGTTATTTCTTTACTCTTACTTTATGTGGTTCAGAATTACAAAGAATTCTTTGCACATGTTTTTTTTTTCCTATTGGAAATCTGTTTTAGACTTTTTGATTTATTTTTCATTACATTTTGATAAATAATGTAACACCAATGTTTCTATGGATCCCATCATTTTGGTGAGCCACTGTCCTAAAATGACATGTCCTGGTGGTTACGTCACGCGACTTGATCAATATGACCTTATATGAGCCACAGAAGCCACAAGTGACTCGCTGTCCATGTTTGTGGACACTCTCCGGACGTCTTGTACAAAGTATGGTGTGGGTTTTCAACTGATTGTGTCAATGTGATATTTCATTGTTTTTATTTTTAATACATTGGCAGAAATTCCTAAAGTCTTGCGTTTGCTTTATCATTCTGATGAGTTTGGTGTTGCTTGATGAGGTAAGCAAAATAATTTAAGGAATTTTTAGCATAAAGCTGCACCATAAAGTAATGTGACAACAAGTGAAGGAGTCTGAACACTTAGTGAAGGTGCTGTCTGTTTCATTTTCTGTGCTCTTGTGGTCTGCCGCTTTTCCACCCCTGGGATGTACAAACTTGAAATAACAACCAGATTAATGTAATTCAGGGCCATATGGGGTCAGGGCCTACCTCAGTAGCAAAACACAGAAGGACATGACACTAATCCATAACAGGGCCAACTCATGCACACACCTACACATTCATCATCATCATCATCATCATAATAACAATAATAATAATACATTTGGTTTGAATTCCAGCCTCATCATGTGTATGTATTCATTAAGTTTTCTCCCATATTCATAAGTGATGTGTGTTATTGATGCCACTGTGATTCTCCAGTCCCCTGGCCATGAAATGGATTAAGTGAGTGAGTCAATGAGTCCCTAAATAATAACAATAATAATCTTCATGATCTTTTGTGGTTGTTTTGTCAACTATTACATGCTTTTTGTTCTTTTCCTTTTCTATTCTAACTTTTCCTAGTTTGTCATTGCAGTATCTACAGGTAGAAGATCTGTGTGAATGCAATGCGGTGCGTTAATCCAAACCTGTGCTAATGCTGACAGAGCTCCTAGGAGGTGAAACAGCTTGTTAGTTTTATTTTGAAGTAAGTCTTAATATTAGCCAGACTGTTGTGTAATACAAATGAGCAAATAATGTCATGTAAAGGGTTTACAAAACCACACATCAAAGGAGCATTACAAAGAAGATTAAAGGCAATCTGCGCATCATCTGCAGACGAAATTGCATTTTGCAACTGAGCGCTGCCTCATTTCCTCAAAAGGTGTAACACATTGTTTGGAATGAATGTGTTGTGTCTGGTGCCAGAAATTAAAATAAGATGTAGTGGGAGCCTAATAAAGACTGAGATGTGCTCTCAGATGGCACCATCTGTTTTAAAACTCTTCCTGAAACTTTGCACACAATCCTACTTTGACAATTCATGCTTTATTGAAATGCATTAGCATTATTATTTTATTAATCCCAGCTAATTATCATAAGTCAAGATTTTTTTTTTTTTTGCCCCTGTTTCCATTGACAAGCCATTATGTTGCCATGGTAACATCTGTTTAAAACACCACCACAGTGGGTCATCTACTAATAATACCTAGAGAGGTTGGCTTTCTTTGCCATTTCTATCCAACCTTCAGCATATTAAAGCTAATCATTTGATAAAACAATCGTCCAATTTGTTTAAAGTGTTCACAATGTCCACATATGCATGGTAAAAAAAATGGAAATATAATTTCCAATAATTCTTTTAAGAGAGATTCCATTTTATTTTTGAAAATCAGATTAGTGCTTTGATGGAAGTAGGGTGATGATGCCTTTCTGCTCCAAGTTGATTTCATTTTTTTCCAAATTTGCCCATCCCAGTTTTACTCACATCCCAAAAATATGCAGGTTATGTTGACTGGTTATTCTAAATAATAGAACAGATAGATTCATAGACATAAAAGGCACAATTTAGAATAGACAGAGCAATAGCTATCATCACATCATCTAGTCATCATATAGTGCCCATCTATCTATCTATCTATCTATCTATCTATCTATCTATCTATCTATCTATCTATCTATCTATTATATAGTGCCTTTCACATCTATCTATCTATCTATCTATTGTGGCATCGACCCCAGGAGGACCGGAGGAGGGCTTGTACCTCCTCCAGACCACAAGGGGGCGTCCGCCCTGGTTATGTTGGGGGCTTTGGATAAAGGGCTTGAAAGCCCAGCCCTGTAGGGACCCGTGGCCACCACCAGGCGGCGCCTCGGTGCCTGAACAACCCTTGAGCCCAGCACTTCTGCCACACCAGGAAGTGCTGGAGGGAAGACGACAGGGGACACCCGGACGGCTTCCGGGTACGCAGCCGGCACTTCCGCCACACTGGGGCGTGTCTGCGGAGGACTGCCGGGAAGCAGCTGGAGCCCATCTGGGTTCCTATTTAAGGGGCCGCCTCCCTTCAGTCGATGGTGGATGTCGGGTGGAAGTGGACAGAGCTGGAGAGAGGACTGGAGGCGGCCAGGAGAAAGGCATTGGAACTGTGAGGCCTGGACTTTGGGGAATCGGTGCGAGAGGCACTGGGGTTTGTGGTGCAGGTAATTGAACTGTGTAAATAGTGTAAATAAACAGTGTGTGGTGAACTGAAGATGTCCGTCTGTGTGTGTCAGGGCCAGCGTCCACACTATCTATCTATCTATCTATCTATCTATCTATCTATCTATCTATCTATCTATCTATCTATCTATCTATCTATCTATCTATCTATCTATCTATCTATCTATCTATCTATCGTTCCTTTCATATCTATCTATCTATCTATCTATCTATCTATCTATCTATCTATCTATCTATCTATCTATCTATCTATCTATCTATCAGCAAATATGGATACCTGAGTGAATGTCCCCTGGCCCTTTACCGCACCAAGCAAGATTAGGTAATGTATACATGAAATTACAGATTTAATTATTCAATTTGCACATTTAAATGTTATGCACTTACTTTTATTTTATTAACTGTCAGTTTCAACTTTGCTCAGAAAAACTAGCAAAGCACACTAAACAAGAATTAACATAATTCTGCTATTTGAATCCAAGCAAATAAAGCTATTTGACTGTGATCACATTGTGAGAGGAAACAAATTACTGGCGGTACTCTGTTTATGGGCGATACACCAGCATTTGATCGAAGAGCAGGGTAGGTAGTGTTTCCAGTAAAAATTTGAACAGTGCAGAAGAGTGACATTCAATTAAAGAGCAGGGAGTGCATGGGAGTGAGTCCACCTGGAAACGTAAAATGAAAGTCCAGCCTACTTCAAGCGCACACTGATTGTAAATTACTGGTGGCTTAGGAACCTGCATTCTTTGATTTTACAAGGCACTCTTTTCTGCAACAGGTCACATTGCTGATGTTGTATCAAAGATAAATAGGTAGATATCAAAGGTCTCATAGGATGCAGGACAGAATGTCTCCATGAACTGCTTGGAGATAAGTAGATAGATCAGAATGGCCCTATATGGCAGATAGATAGATAGATAGATAGATAGATAGATAGATAGATAGATAGATAGATAGATAGATAGATAGATAGATAGATAGATAGATGTGAAAGCACAAATAATAGATAGAGAGAATACAGTGACTTAACTTATCATTTTCCAAGGTAATTGATCAAGTCTATCAGCATCTGACATAAGACAAGAACTGAACCTGGACAGGCAGTCCTTGTGCTAATCATGTCCTCTCCCTTTCTCTCCTCGGTGCTGTGAAGACACCCAATGAGTGCAACTGACTAGCCAGGAAGAGGCGTCTTTTGCTGACCGAGAAGCCTATGAAATGGAAATCCCTTGCCAGACCAAGAATCAAGAAGAAGCAAAACTTGAAAGGCCAAGAGGGGCTAACTTTGTTTTTCATTTACAAATCACTCTATCAAGCACCATATTTGCTTGTTTTTGTTAACTCTCAGAAATAAATGGGGTTGGCTGGTTTGGCACCCTAATATTTCTCCTGGGTTACTTGACATTCCTCGCACAATCACAGCACAAATATGGCCATATATACTGTATAAATGTACATTAGATAGATAGATAGATAGATAGATAGATAGATAGATAGATAGATAGATAGATAGATAGATAGATAGATAGATTCCACTGAGAATTCTGTCATCTTCTAGCGACAGTAAAGGGTGTCATTTTTGATCTGACGTTGGAAGTTTTTACATTTTTAAAGTGCATTAAAACAACAAACCAACACAGAGGAAGTACGTTTTAAACAGATTTGGATAAAACAACAAAAGATTGGCTTGCTTATTGCCTGTAGCTGAGGTGACCTGAGAAGAGCACATTCCAATAATAATTTTGAGCAAGTTTGCAATTTTATCACAATACGCTGAGCTTTTGTATTTAGTAAAATTGCTGGTGACATGCTTCCATAAGCACAATTTTCTAGGCTCCAGCATATGTTTAGGTATAAATGTGTAACATGTAAAAAATCAAGTCAATAAATCAATATTTCCTTCTTATTATATCTGGTGGTCTACGGCGTAAGTAATAATACAAGTGTTGTTTGGCAAAATGGTCCTGTTTAAAAGAAGAACTGCTTTCAGAGTGAAAGAGTATTGCAGTTGTTAAACACAGGATATCTATCCATCCAGCCTTTCTGAAATGACTGATTTTATCTCATTTGTCTCGAGTGCTCCTCATCAGTGCTCTAAGTAATCGGTCTGTTTGTTTTAAGACACGGGTGGCCGGGTGGTACAGTCGTAGCGCTGCTGCCTCACAATAAGGAGACCTCCCTGCATGTCCCGTGGGTGTGTTGGTCCTGTGGTAAATGGGTTTGTTCCTGCCCTGCACTTAGAAACACTGTATGGTTTTTAAACCACTGGACTTGCTGATATGATTTATTACAGAAGACATTTTTGTAGTGGGGTATAAAAAAAGTCAAGCAAAATGACACATTAATTGGCTAACTAAAAAGATTACAATTTGCAAGCTTTCGAGGCAACTCAGGCCCCTTCTTCAGGCATAATGTAGTCAATGTAAGATGTTTACGTCTTAATCTTTTTAGTTAGCCAAAAAAGGTGTCATTTTGCTTGGCTTTTCTCTACATTCATAATGGCTAACATGGTACAACACCCTAGTACTATAGTGGGGTATAATAAATCGAGTATGCCGCTTCCAAATCTTAACACCGGATTTGCCTAGCATGTCCAGATTTTATGTTGTACACACTCATTTGGCTATTGCCTGATAGTATGTGATTTGTCCTGTTGCATGGCGCCGTGATTACCTCTACTAACATCTATAGGGCCGCTGGTGACTGGCATCAGTATATCAGTGGAGACATTCCTGCAGTAGTGCTTTACATATTTGGGCATGTAAGACACCTAAAGTCAGGAGCAGTTAATGTGGTCAAGGAAAGCACTGCAAGCTCCACGGATAAATGTTGGGGAGCCAACCTGGTAGTCCACATTTGATTTTGTCCATAAAAAATGAAAAGGGGGCATTATGTACAACAATAGAAAATTTAAAAAAATCAATAAAACAAGAAAGCTGCAATGCTATGCAAATGTCAGCTTCCAGACAAGAGTGAAATGAGCTCCACTCTGCAGTGCCGTTTACTGCAAATGGCAGCTGTAGACATTATAGGTGGAGGACCGGAAGGGGCAAAGTCAGTTGTCCTCACTGGGTGTCTTCTCTGTACTGCGGAGGAAACAAAAGGGGATAAGGTTAGCGTGAATGCCCCCTCACGACCCAGGGTGGTAGTACCTATCTCAGTAGAACTCTGAGATGCATGTGCAACCTTACATAAGGCTAAAGGGACCGAGGGCACTGCTCAGGTTGTGTTAGTGATGGTTTCTGCTTTCATCTTAAAGTGAATAGGTGCGGCTGTGTCAGCCTTCCCGACAAATCGCATTATATTTGTGGTAAATATACTCCACTTGATTAGCACAAGAACCTGACAAAGAGAGTGACAATTGCTTATAAGTATTATTTTGAATGTCAAATTGGAGATCGGGATATCTGCCACAGAGTGAGTTATTCTGGGCTTACACAGTTGTTGAATGGCAAAATGCTGTCCCTATGGTGCAGTGTGAACAAAAAAATTGTCACTCAAACTGTTATTTCTCTGTGACTAAAATCACATGTGGATTTTTTTCCATCCAAATTTTAAGTAATGATTGTGGGGAGAGATTTCATCAAGATATTCCTACTATAGAAAGAGAACATATCAAGGCCTCTCTGACCCCAAAATGATCAGCAACTGCTGCTGGTTTCTGCAACGGGCAACTACAACCATTCACAAGCGCACAAGCTAGGGCGTAAAGAACTTTTGAACAATATTGCATTGAACTAAAGGCAAATATTTTGAAACTTTTTATTTCAGTACCTTTTCTTCCGTTCTGTCATTATGATTACATCAGTGTGGTGCTACACTGTTGTGGAGAAGATGTTAATTCTGTAATTTTTGTGCATGCATTCTTAAGATCATGACATGGTACACCCCATCTGACTTCAAACAAGGAATCAGAACACTTGATTTTGTGTAGGACACATGGAGTCTGCCCAATGTTTTTGTGGTTCATTGTTATGAATGGTTAACTTTCGTAGTACACTTTAATCATGCCAATGTATGTGGGCAAACAAATTTGCCCTAGTGATCCATCCCTACTTGCCAGGGAATGTTTTCTCTTTCTGTAGATGCAGTGCCCTACCCCATGCTAGCCTGATGATACCAGGCACCTGTTGTTATGCCAAAGTAGATATGTAGCCTAAACAAATGTATCGACAGTTATATAACCCAGCTTCTTCTAAGGAACTGAAGCAGCAAGGAAGGAACAAACCCGGAATACAATTCCAGGTGTTTATTTGGGGTGCAGGAGAAAATCTCAGCTCCCATACTAAAAACACTAATTATGGAAAACTCAAAACCAAGCTGAGATATCCCAACCCATCTGTCCCTCCAGTAATGAATCTGCTTAATTGAGCTCAGGGTTACACAGGCCCGAGTCTAACCTGGCAACTTTCAGAGCATGGAATGAACCATCACTACAAAGAGATGCCAATTCATTCCAAAGCACACTCACATTTCACTTAACATACACATCTTTCTGATGTGTATAGAAACTGGACTATCCAGACAAAACCCGCACCAAGATGGCAAGGACATGCCAACTCCATCTAAGCCAAGAGATTGCAACACAACTCATCCAGTCATCCATGTTGGAGCCTGATCAGGCCAATTAGGAATGTATCCCAGTGGGCATCAGGTTCATTAAGAGTTTCCAGCCGCTCATGTGCACACTTTGATAATGGGATGGTGGTTCGGAATTTTACACATAACTTAAGATTTGGGAGGAGAACACTACCAACCATCAGCCTGTGTATGCAATACCTAACTTTTTATCTTGTGCCTGAATTTTACAGGGTGTAAGTGCCCTGATGGAAGGACTGGCATCCCGACTGGGATGGAAGGTGAATCCTTGCCCGGCTGGGATGCCATAAAGGAAGGACCAGGTTAGAGGAGGTGCATCACAGCTGGATTAGTTATTGATTCCTATCCCAATCAAGATAAAAGATATACCAGAGGACTGTGAACCATTCATCTCCCAGTATGAGAGGGGGCATCATCCAGAGACTTCAACTGGGTCGTTCTTCAAAACATTCCAATCCCAGGCAACCCAGTGGGTGTCCAGGCTGGGGCCAAGCTAGAGGAGATAAAGAGAAGATGAAACTTTTGCTGGCTGTAGCAAGTGTTCATTACTTAAGCATGTATTTTTAACTGCAGATTTCTTGACTAATTTTCTACAGAAAACAATCAACACAATTGCAGTTATTGAATATGAATTTGAACTCATACACCAGACCCGAAACAGTAACAGATGTTAGTGTGTTGTTATTATTTTATACAATGTAAAACATAAAAAAATATTAGATATGCATAGAAATTTTAACAATAAGTTCTAAAAAAATTCTGGAAAAATCATCTTTGCTTGCAAGTGTTTTCATTTTTGACACCCAATATACGTACATTGCAAGCAGGGAGAGAAGCTGAACTGTGATTACCAGGCCAGTGTTTGCAAGAGCAAATGAGATGCTGGTAATCTAACAAAGCCTGCTAAGTAGTGCTGAATAATTATCATCGTGGAAATGCTCGTGGAAGTGAGAGCTGAAGTCGGCGCACACTTCCTATGGTGGTTGTTTTTTTTTTTACCTCAGCAAGCTTTTTTTAAATCTTCGAGAAGACGGCCATCTGTTGCCTCAGCTCACAATGCCACAGTGGACCCAGCTCTCACTGTCACACGATGACTACACCAAAAGGCCCTAGTGTGCCATCTGGAGCAATGCAGGATCAGAACCATCTTGAGGACACGTGTGGGGTTGGCATTGTTCAGCCCTCTGGTGACATTCTGTCTAGAAGGAGAATTGCCAATGGGACTTGAAAGCTCCATGATCCTTGATGTGTTCTTTTGCAGAGGTGTGTGGTTTTATGTATTTACATTTTTTATTCTTTACAGAAACTATATAAATATTAAAAACAATATGAAGGGGAAAAATGAAAAAGGGTTTGCAATACTGAGATATAGTAGGTTAGCTGCCTGACAATCCCAGCATCCTGGGTTCAAAGAAGAATGATCCCTTCAGAATATTGGAATAGAGGAATAATTTTCTTTTACTCTGTACATATATATATATATATATATATATATATATATATATATATATATATATATATATATATATATATATATATACAGGTATAAAATGTATATAAAAAAATTATGGGTCGAGACACTTTTACGTCCCATGAGACAAGGAAGTGAGACAAAAGGACAGCTGCTATACAGGACTGTAAATGATTAGCATGAAGCGCGACATGCAGATCACGCAGCTTGGTAGCGGCTAGCAGACAGCCAGCAGCTGATCCATCTGCCTCCCCTTAGCGTGCGTTCTGTCGTTCCCCTCCACAATGCGAGCCACAGAGACGCGAAATGACTAGCGTGAAGTAGGGGGTGGGGGTTGTGTGGTGGGTGAGCAAAGTGAGTTGGGAGCACAGCCCCTAGTATATATATATTTATATATATATATATATATATATATATATATATTGTAACAAAGGCGCTATGATAGACAAGCAGACACGTATAAAAACACAAAGACTTTCATTGTTTCTTCAGCTGTGGGACACGTCTTCCCTGTGCCACACAGCCCAAACACAGTCCCAAAGCACAATAAACACAACCAACAATCTCTTCCACCACTCCTCCTCAAGCTTAGTCCTCCTCCTCCCGACCCTGGCTCCTCGAGTGGTGGTGGCTGGCCCTTTTTATAACCCACCCGGAAGTGTTCCAGGAGCATTACCACCTGGTCCTAATTGCACCTCCGGGTGGGGCTGTCCAGCCAGGCTGCTGAGTCCATGCAGCTCCCCCTAGCGGCCATCCGAGCCCCCAACCAGGCTGTGTAGGAACATCTCCCATGGAGCCCTGCGGGTGGTTGGGGAATCACCGTCAGCCATGGAGGCTGCCACCAAGCATCCCGGGGGAGGTACTAGAGTGCGCATGGTGGCTCCCCCGGAACATAAGCAGCAGGGGCGTCCCTGCCGGGCTTGGGACCGGCTGTCCTTCACAATATATATATATAATTATATATATAATTATATCCATCCATCCATTATCAAACCCGCTATATTCTAACTACAGGGTCACATGGGTCTCCTGGAGCCAATCCCAGCCAACACAGGGCACAAGGCAGGAAACAAACCTCGAGCAGGACGCCAGCATACCGCAGTATATACTTATATTCACAAGTAAAACAGAATCTTTACTTTTGTTATGGGCACCGCCATTTCAGAACAGCTGCATTTTGGAATTTTTATGACAATATTACCTAGAATGATTTAGGAAGTGCAATGTCTTTTTTTATTTTATTGATTTTATTGAAATCAAATAATATTCCATGTAAATAAATAAACTTTTACAAAAAAAAAGTTTAAAACAAATCAACCCCCACTCCTGGGAGTACAATGTCAAATGAGCAACCATATAAAGATCAGCACAGGCCATTTGAGATTGTGGATAAAGCATTTATTTATTTATTTGATAAAAGATTTTTCACTGTAAAAGGTAGTTTGGAAAGGTCATGTTCTGCTCAAACACTAAACAAAGTCATGGGATGTCTATAACTAGGACCGCAAAATAAAACAAGATCAAGTTTAAAAGAGGGTCATTACCGAGAAGACAAAGAAATTATAAAGAAATTACAATCACCAAAGCTTGAAACACAAAATTAACTCATAGTCAGGAGAGGAAAGCAATACTTTTGAGAACCAGAAAAGCTAAATAAATAAAATATAATAAAGCACACAGAGACAATTTGCTTTTTTGGAGTTTTACCCAAACTACTGATTAGGAAAAGAGTGTCATGTTAGTATTTAACATGTTGAACCCGTAGCAAGTGAAACACTTCAAAAAATAGCAGCAGAACGATAATGATAAAAAACATACAAACAAACAAGCAAATAAATAAATAAAGCATTTTTTTTATACAAGTATGATCAAACTCAGCCAGAAACATTTCACAAGAAATAAAAGTAAAACTCTCCTTTGTTTGTTTGTATTATAATTTTTTAAAGTGATGTGGAATATGTTTTTATATTAGCGAGAAATGTTTCTCCCATGCTCTTCAGAAGGTATATGTAGTAGGCAGGAACTCAGGTCTGGCAAAATATAGTAAGGCCAGGTGGGCGCAGCAAATCTTTCAAGCGCTATGTGTTTTATTTCATGTTGTGATCTGCGTCACGACCACCTGATCAGGGCACCATGAATCCCCATGAGATGATGGAATAAAGGTGAGTATCTCATCTGTCTACAAGACCAACTTCATTATGTGAACTATGAAAATAAAGAGGATTAAGTTAGAAATTATTGTGTTAGGTAGAATGGGCAGTCTTTTGTCATTTGAACCCCTTCAGATTTTGTTTTTTTTTCTCCAGATTAGCTGGAGTTTTTGAGCTACATCCTTGTATGAAAATGTACTATAGAGATAATTATTGTTGTTAAATGTTTCATCTATGCTCTGTAGGAGCTGAATGCTGTAGGCATGAACTCATGTCTGGCTCCATAATGCCAGGTTGCTGAAACAAACCTATTAAGTTTTATCCTTGTTGCCCTTTCTAGATTGGCATTGGGGCCTGTTATATGTAGATTATACACTTTACACTTTTTTTCTATTTTTATTACCTTTCTGTTAGTGACCTGCCTTGAATATAACATAACCTAACATCCTCAAACCTGTTTAATGTAATTCAGGGCATAGGGCCATAGGCTAATTTGGGCAATCCTTTGGGTAAGGCAGGAATTAAGGCCATATGGGATGCCTCACCTCCGAAGGGCTCATTAAAGGGAACAGATACATGGTGGGCTAATCAAGAAACAAAGACTGACTTAATGAACTCGGTGTTGGAAGTACCCAGAGAAGAACCCCCTACAGACACTAGAAGGCAATGCAATCTTCAAACAAACTTTAACCAAGATTTGAACCCAGGACACTAGAGATGTTAGGTAACAGCACTATCTACATTGTGAATTTCCCCTTGGGATTAATAAAGTTATCTATCTATCTATCTATCTATCTATCTATCTATCTATCTATCTATCTATCTATCTATCTATCTATCTATCTATCTATCTATCTATCTATCCACTGAGCTGCCATCCTCCCTGAATATCTGGAACCTTTTTATTTATTTTTCTTTTCTGTTGAATTATAACAATAATCATTTTTCAAGTGAAGTTAGAAGTCTACCAAGGATATACAGATTAGGAAATGTTTATTTGCCAGACATTTTCTATTACAGGTGCCATTATAATTTACACAATCTCTTTCCAAAGCAGACGTTTTTGATTTAGCAGCTTTTTGAGAGGGTTAAATATGTCATGTCTTTTTTTGAGCTGGCACAGGAAGGGCCAGTCGGCAGAATGCCTTGACTGAAACGTTGATCCCTCCGAAGTTAGAAGCTGCCAAGGACATGTAGCAATTTATGAGAGTGCCCACTTATGATGACAGGTCTGTCATATCCAGTGTCATTACACTGGAGACGAGCTAAAATGCTGCAGACTCAGCCAGTAGACTTTCATCCTCAATTTAATGTAAAGGGTTAAACCTTTTTATGTCTAATTTTTCCTGCCAGTGACTAAAAGTTGAAAAGTCGGCTGCTTTTTTTTTTTTTTTACATTTTATAGCTGTACAACCTACACAAGGCTGGAAAAAATAAAATTAAAGAAAGAGGGCACCCATAACTTAAAAACTAAATACTATGATTGGGCCCACCTGTCAAATGAGAATGCATGCATGAATCAAACGTGTGAGCACCATGTGGGTCTGACGAATACAAGGAGAGTCTGAATGCGCCACAGTTATAAATTAGGTAAACTCATCAGACGTTTCTAGGAAGATAATTTGACCATTTTCTGAATGAAACTATTCCACTCTTTGAAAACTGAGGTTTAATGAGACTGACAGGAAAAAAAAGTGGCAGCCAGAACATAGCTGTAAGTCAGACACCAGGAGATCATTAATACAGACAAAGAAATCAAGATGTTAAGCAAAAATCAAAGTCAAAAAATCAAACATCCAAGCGGCTCCTGTGATGAAGCCCTTAGAATAAGGAGCTTCTCATATTGTGTATAAGGCCCTCAATCAAGACACTAGAAGACCCTGTAACATCCACTCTAAGAGGAACCCCAATAATGAAACCTGCATGCCTCAGTTTCACTCATTCCAGCTTAGCTCTCTCTATCTCTATAACAGGTCACTGTACAACATTTCGAAACCCTCCCCTGATTTCCTTCTGTCAATCACCTAACCTACAAAAACTCAGCTCACTTCACAGGGCAGAGACACCACCAGGCACTTTGAGCTGTAACAGGAGCCATTGTTACACTTGGAAATATGTTACCAATAAAACCCTTGTATCCGGACCCTCTGGTGATTTCAGTATTAAGTAACAGAAGTCAGGCCAGTCCAAAAACCTTATTTACTGTGTTTCTTGTAAGAAGTGTCTAGCCATCTGCATAGGTGAAAGAAGATATGGTTAGCAGACCACTTCAGCAAGCACACTTTAAATCAAAACCTTCCAAGGCCTCTTGTAGGACACTTCATACCCCTTAATCATAGCCACACTATCTCTCTGTCTGTGTTCTTTTACACATCTTCAATGACTTGTTTCAAAGAAAAACAGAAGAAGCTACAGTAAGTTCATTCTCATGCTAGAATTACATATTTCTCCCTGTCTTAATGACCAACTAACTTTTAGTCTCTCCCTTCATACTCTCTAATGGTAGCTTTTTCTCACCTACTGTTGCCTTTTAATTTGCCCTGGCTTTATTCTTTCCGACCCCTTCTATACATACAATACAATTTCTTTTTGTATAGCCCAAAATCACATAAAAAGTGCCACAATGGGTTTTAACAGTCTTTGCCTTTTGACAGCCCCCCAGCCTTGAGTCTTTAAAAAGACAAGAAAAAACTCCCCAAAAAAAAAAACCTAGTAGCGAAAAATATGGAAGAAACCTTGGGAAAGGCAGTTCAAACTTTCCAGGTACTTTGGGCATGCAGTGGGTGTCAAAAAAAAGGGGGGTATATACAAAACAATACACAGAACGCAGAAATCCTCAATAC
Organism: Polypterus senegalus; assembly: GCF_016835505.1. Lineage (NCBI taxonomy): Eukaryota > Metazoa > Chordata > Cladistia > Polypteriformes > Polypteridae > Polypterus > Polypterus senegalus. The sequence goes on from NC_053162.1 coordinate 163,957,595, forward strand.
AGTATAATAGTAAAATAAAAATGTTACAAGTACAGAGAAGAACTTAACAGTAGATGATATCACATAATATGATTTGGATTTCGATTTGGAATTGTTCAGAGTCCTGGAGACCTAAAGCTGCCTCCCCCTATTGGCCATTCCACTAGCCGAGTCAACACTGGGCAAGCCAATCCAATGAAAGGACCCCTCTATCCAACGATTCCTATGATCCTCCATCAGAGATGACTTTACTTTAGGCAGGCAAAACAACTTGACAGGTGGGCAAAAGTGGACAACTGAATAGGTATGGGTTAGTAACAAATAACGTTACCTGCCTTTTCCTTTTCAGCTGCACACCTGATGAATGCTATACAGCTGAAAAGTCATCTCTTTATATATATATAGTTACAGATTGGTTGGCACCACACCAACTTGAAAGGTTTCTTATCTGTTTGAATAGATGTGATAAAGAAGGAATATGGATGGACGGACATCTCGACTGGGTTGGTTAATGGTACCTTCCCCTTGTTGGGAGGCCATTATGAGGGAAAGACATAGGGAGACTGCCTACTGGGGGGCTATGTGATCCCCCACTTCACTGGGTGGCGGTACCTCTCTGGTATACCTCCCATTTGGACATCTACAGGGCTGCACAAGAGTTGTACTTTTGGAGCAGGCCCCCTTCGATCAGAGGGGTTCCACTGGACCTGCAAATGATTAGAAGTGGCAATCCTGTTCCAATGAAAGTAGTCCAGAGTTCAGTTTAAAAAGCAGTCGCTCTGCTTCATAAGCTTCATTTAGAGTCAGAAGGAAGTGAACAAAAGTTAGAGGAGAGTGGAGATGGAAAAGGAAATAAAAGGAATTGTGATGGTGATTTAGCAGGTGACGAAAGCCTTTGAACCCGAGACTGCGAGATTTGAATGTGTTTGGGGTGTTGGTGTAGATTACTGTATATATTTATAATATATATAGAATATATTTATATATACATATACATCCACATATATATATATATATATATATATATATATATATATATATATATATATATATATATATATATATATATACATATATATATATATATATTGTGGAGCCGGCCGGGCGCCAGGAGGACGTGAGGAGGGCTTGTGCCTCCTCCAGACCGCGAGGCGTCCGTCTTGGTTCTGTTGGGGGCCACGGGTTGAGGGCATGGAAGCCCTTCCTGTAGGGGCCCGTGGTCACCGCCAGGCGCCCGATGCGGTTTATCCCGTGCGGTTGCCGGTCGGGGCTGGAGCCCGCCGGACGCTTGAGGACCGGAGGAGGCGAGTGCCTCCTCCAGACAGAGTGGGGCGTCCGTCCTGGTTAGGCAGGGGCCTCGGGTACAGGGCTTGAAGCCCAGCCCTGTAGGGACCCGTGGCCACCGCCAGGCGCGCCCGGTGCCTAATTATCCGGGAGCCCGGCACTTCCGCCACACCAGGAAGTGCCGGGGCTTTGTGTGGCACCCGGAGAGCTGCCAGGAAGACAGCCGACACTTCCGCCACGCTGGGGCGTGGCTAAGGACGGAACACCCGGGGCTCATCCGGGAGCCTTATTTAGGCCGCCTCCCTCCAGTCATTGGTGGAAGTCGGGAGGAAGCGGACTGAGCTGGAGAGCGAGGACAGGAGGGCCAGGAAGCAAGGCACAGAACTGTGTGGCCTGGACTTGGGGAAATCAGTGCTGGAGGCACTGGGGTTGTGTGAGTGCACGTGACTTTTATATTGTATAATATTGTAAATAAACGGTGTGATGGGTGAAAACATGTTGTCCGTCTGTCTGTGCTGGGGCCAGCGTTCACAATATATATATATATATATATATATATATATATATATATATATATATATATATATATATACTAAAAAGGCAAAGCCCTCACTGACTCACTCACTCACATATACTGTATATATGCCAGCAACACTCATGACAATGACAACACAATTACAATGTCAATCATGTTACGTTATTTTCAAAATGTTTCCTTTTCTTTTTCATTACTTCTTTAACACACTACTTCTCCGCTGCGAAGCGCGGGTATTCTGCTAGTATGTATATATATATTCTCATATGGTATAGTGGGTCCTCAGCTAAGCTAAGCAGCTAGTCCATTTTAAATAAATAAATAAATAATAGCCGACTTGATCTCTGTGGGTGGGTGTGCTCATGAGGCTGTGAAAGGTTGGTGGGGTGACAGAACGTGAGGGTGTGTTCTGATTAAGGGGCTGCACCCACAGAGACATTTAAGGGAGAGCCAGCATGAGAAAAGGGGGAAGATCTGCAGAAGGAAAACAAAGTTGTTGGGGGTTAAAAGAAATGAACGAAGAGAGAGGCTGGAGCAAAAGAGTGCCTGTGCGAGCAAGTGAGAGAAAGACAGAAAGTAGACAGCTGGGATGAGAGCCCCTGCCGGGGGAATGTACGATCAACTGTTTTAATAAAAGTACTGTTTCACTTTTGCATCTTCCCCTTGTCTTGTGTAAGTGTCTTCATTTACCTGACTCATCCCTTGGTTGCGTTAGTAGCGAAGACAGGTTCAAGAGGTCCCTTAGAGGGAACAGGAAGAATGGAGCTAATCCACACAGTGACAGTGCATTGTGGGACTTCCTCGCTTAGCTGCAGCTAATCCTGTCATCTCCTTCTTTCCTCGCAAATCTTGCTGACAAGACTACTGTGGCCTCATGTATAAACAGTGTGTACGCACAAAAATGTTGGGTAAGAACATTTCCACGTTCAAATCATGACATATAAAATCTAAACTTGACATAAAGCCACGCACAATTCCACGGTACCTCATACTCTGGCGTTCGCAAGTTCTCCGCTCGGTTTTGCACACTGGCAGCACCTAGCGTCAAAGCAGTGCTACTGTTCCTGTGTGGTTATCCTTTCTTTTTCAGATCCACATCCCTGATGCGGCTTTATAAATACACTGAAATAAACCGCATATTGTTTATTATTTTAATGCATCTGATTTTATATAACCAGTAACAATATAATGGTCCACGAAATGGTCAAACTATTCTAAATACAATAGCTGCTTTAGCGTTGTTACTTCCACTGCACCTTCTTCTTCTTCTCTCAGCTGCTCTCGTTAGGGGTTGCCACATCAGACCATCTTTTTCCATATTACTCTCACTGCACCAGTATTTATATCACTGTATCTGAGTGGGGAATCAAAGATCTACAGAATCTGAGAAAGAGAATTACCGGTATACATCATCAAGCACATGATGCCTCAGCCATGCTGTCTATTAAACTGCTTTCACACGACAAACATTTCAAAGCCTTTCCTGTACGGACCTCACGGTTCAAATAGAGTTTCATCCCAAGAACTATAAACACACTCAATCAACTGCTCTTTGTAGAACTGTTTGTACTTATAAGTAGAATTATCTCACTGTATACTTGCACTACAGTTATAATATTACACAACCTGAGCCACTTTATAAAACGCGTATTTACATATGATGACAATATCATTTTTAAGAAGAAATGCAGCAAAATATCTTGATTATATTATACAGATAAACTTTAACTTCATTTAAATAATTTATATTGGAGCCAATCCCAGCCAACACAGGGTGCAAGGCAGGAAACAAACCCCGGGTAGGGCGGCAGCCCACCGAAGTAATCTATATTGTTAATTAAACATGCCAGGACATGGTGTCGCAGTGCTAGCTAGGAGCTTGCGCTCCGTTCACATATTGTTCCTGCCTCGTGCTGTAATCTTGCTTGTGCTGGCACAACACTAGAAGGATAGATGGATAGAATAATTAAACACGTACTACAAAGATATATCAATATTCCTTAAAAGTTTTGAAGAATCGTCATTGTAAGCTTACAGATGGCTTAACGTCTATTACAGAGCTGATTGTGTGGCAATTGGGTAGTTGGTGAAAGAAAAGTAAGGACAGGAATTGGAGGTTAGTACTTTTGAAAGAGACAGTACTGCTGCAATAAAGTATTTAATTGAAGATCGCACATGGTGCAGCAAGCATCCTGCGTGAGACATGAACAATCACTGCACCACTGTATTCCCATGTTTAATAACGTGCTTTAACTCCTATCATCATGAAAATGGTATCACGTATACATTTCAGTATTTTAATTATTCAAAGAGCTGTAATATCATAAATGTAATGGATTCTGTGTCCTGTCGGAGGAAGAGAAAGCCCCTTTAAGAAGCACGTAGTGATTCACACACATATAGCACATAGTAGATCAAATACAAAACAAAGCATTTAGCGTGGGATTTGAGAAACTAGTAAATTAAACGATTTTAAGATGAAGTTTATGATGTTCTACTTTAAAGACAAAACAAACTACGTGATTAAAGTGGATATTTTGAGATTAAAATTGACATTTCGTGCTTTTTTCCCACTGTGTGCCTTTATTTTTCTCCGTACACTAATAAGTTTTCATATGACACTCAGACGGTGGGCTACAACTTGCCTTTGCACGACGACTTTGATATGTGACTTCTTGTTTATTTTGGGCACTGTGTGACTTTGGGAACTTGAGCTTTCAAGTTTCTCCGACACTCTGTCACTTGATCCACTTCCTTTTGTTGATTATGTCACTGTTTAAAACAATATATAGTACGTGTATCCTTGCCTCCATTTGGTATTCACTGAAATTCTTATATTTTCCCCCGCGCTTTTCCCATTGTCTTTTTACAGATGGCTGAGAATAAGGGCTATTTATATTGATTTGCATTTTCAAAGAGGAGTAATTCTGGGAGGAGTTGGGGTTGGTCAGCAGGCGCGTGCACGTGCATTAATTTTCACGCTGACCAGGATTTATGTAGTGGAAGAACATGGAAGTTTGCCTACGCACATATTTATGCATCTGGATTCTTTTGTGCGTACGCACTTTCCTGCTTTTGTGCATACGCCATGTTATAGTGTGAGTTCTACGCATGGCGTTATACATGAGGCCCCTGGCGAGGACATTTTTGCTCGGCCCTTCAGGTCCAGCTGCCATTAAACCCCGGGTCTCCCAGAATGAGGCATCATTCTGGTCAGAGCAGCTTGCCAGATGGAGGTCCAGTAAGAACAATGAACTTGTAACAGTCTTTGTTTGAATTTACATTGAAGGGACACATGCCATCAAGGATTATTTCCATATTTTTTTTTTTTTTTGTGTCTGGGTGAATAAAAATTGCTTTTCCATAGACTTGAGCTGTCATTCCTGCACCTTGCCTATATATATATATATATATATATATATATATATATATATATATATATATATACTCAGTAAAAAAAGAAATGTCCCTTTTTCAGGACTGTGTATTTCAGCAATAATGTTTTAAAAATCCAAATAACTTTACAGATCTTCATTGTAAAGGGTTTAAACAATGTTTTCCATGCATGTTCAATTAACCATAATTAATTAATTAACATGCACCTGTGGAATGGTCGTTAAGACCTTAACAGCTTACAGAAAGTAGGCATTTAAGGTCACAGTTCTAAAACGCAGGACACTAAAGAGACTTGTCTACCGACTGTGAAAAACACCCAAAGAAAGATGCCCAGGGTCCCTGCTCATCTGCGTGAACGTGCATTAGGCATGCTGCAGGGAGGCATGAGGACTGCTGATGTGACTAGGGCAATAAATTGCCATGCCCGCACTGTGAGACGCCTAAGACAGCGCTACAGGGAGACAGGAAGGACAGCTGATCATCCTCGCAGTGGAAGACCACGTGTAACAACACCTGCACAGGATCGGTACATCCGAATATCACACCTGTGTGACAGGTACAGGATGGCCACAACAACTGCCCGAGTCACACCAGGAACACACAATCCCTCCATCAGTGCTCAGACTGTCCGCAATAGGCTGAGAGAGGCTGGACTGAGGGCTTGTAGGCCTGTTGTAAGGCAGGTCCTTACCAGACATCACTAGCAACAACGCCGCCTATGGGCACAAACCCACCTTCGCTGGACCAGACAGGAGTGGCAAAAAGTGCTCTTCACTGATGAGTCACGGTTTTGTCTCACCAGGGGTGATGGACAGATTTGTGTTTATCGTCGAAGGAATGAGCATTACACCGAGGCCTGTACCCTGGAGCGGGATCGATCTGGATCAATGGCTAGGGCCATTCCCCCCAGAAATGTCCAGAAACTTGCAGGTGCCTTGGTGGAAGAGTGGGGTAACATCTCACAGCAAGAACTGACAAATCTGGTCCAGTCCATGAGGAGGAGATGCATTGCAGTACTTCAAGCAGCTGGTGGCCACACCAGATACTGACTGGTACTTTTGATTTTGAGCCTCCCTTCATTCAGGGACACATTGTGAAACATTTTTAGTTTATGTCTTATGGTGCTGACTCTTTTAGTGTTCATACAAATATTTACACATTAAGTTTACTGAAAGTAAAAACAGTTGAAAGTCAGAGGACGTTTCTTTTTTTGCTGAGTATATATATATATATATATATATATATATATATATATATATATATATTGTGGTCCCGGCTGGGGCTGGAGCCCGGCGGGGCGCAGGAGGACGAGAGGAGGGCTTGTGCCTCCTCCACACCGCGAGGGGGCGTCCGTCCTGGTTCTGTTGGGAGCCACGGGTCGAGGGCATGGAAGCCCTACCCTGTAGGGGCCCTTGGCCACCGCCAGGTGGCGTCCCGATGCCGGTTTATCCCGTGCAGTCGCTGGCCGGAGCTGGAGCCCGGCCGGGACGCCTTGGAGGACGTGAGGAGGGCTTGTGCCTCCTCCACACCGCGAGGGGGCGTCCGTCCTGGTTCTGTTGGGGACCACGGGTGGAGGGCTTGGAAGCCCAGCCCTGTAGGGGCCCGTGGTCACCGCCAGGCGGCGCCCCGATGCCGGTGTATCCCGTACGGTCCTCGGCTGGGGCTGGAGCCCGGCCGGGACGCCTTGGAGGGCCAGAGGAGGGCGAGTGCCTCCTCCAGACAGAGTGGGGGCGTCCGTCCTGGTTAGGCAGGGGGCCTCGGGTACAGGGCATGGAAGCCCAGCCCTGTAGGCACCCGTGGCCACCGCCAGGCGGTGCCCCTGTGCCTAATTACCCCGGGAGCCTGGCACTTCCGCCACACCAGGAAGTGCCGGGGGGAAGACTTTGTGTGGCGCCCAGAGAGCTCCGAGGAAGGCAGCCGACACTTCCGCCACGCTGGGGCGTGGCTAGAGAGCAGATGCCGGAAACACCTGGAGCTCATCCGGGGGCGTTATATAAGGGGCCGCCTCCCTCCAGTCATTGGTGGAAGTCGGGAGGAAGCAGACTGAACTGGAGAGAGAGGACGGGAGGCGGCCAGGAAGGCACAAGAGACTGTGGGCCTGGACTTGGGGAGATCGGTGCAAGAAGGCACTGGGGGTGCACATGAGAGACCATTGTACATATTGTATATAATAAATGGTGTGTGGTGACAAAATGATGTCCATCTGTCTGTGCCGGGGCCAGCGTTCACTATATATATATATATATATATATATATATATATATATATATATATATATATATAAAAGACACACACATATATATATATGTACATGCTCACAAAATTTTTAGCCCTGATTTAATAATAATAATAATACATTTCTGGTGTACTCTGTTCCTGGCCTGAGTTGCTGTAAACAGCCTAAGGAAGTGACAATACATATTTGTGAGTGGTTGCCATGCCAAGTCTGCTGGCACACACTCTGGTATTAATTGCAGTACCTTTAGTGCATCTTATTTTCAAAGCCCCAGCTGTGATAAACTCAGCTTCTTAAAGAGATGTTTTACGGTTTAACCTTCAAGCCTTCTCCGCCTTTTTAACAGGGCCTGTCAAGTCAAGGTTAATGTTAATGTGTTTGGCTGTCGCTTTATTGCTGCTGATATAATGTGGCATAATGCTGGTAAAAGAAAACCCAAGAAAGAATTGCTTTGAGGGAACACGAAAGGAATGTTCGAATGGCACAGAAGATTGTTGAAGATTTCTATGCTGCATACCTCAGTTTATGGCAAAAACTTATGTATATAATTATATATTATTAAGATATACAGTTATAATATTCGATATATACTGGGTAGCATGAATGTGCAGTGCTTAGGTCTGCTGCCTGATAGCTCTTGAATTTTATGTTCAAGGATGGACTGGGATTTAAAAATGGCCCCTGACTTTTGTCACGACTTGCTCACCACTGTCAGCTGGACACCAGCCACCTCTTTCCACATAACATGCCATTTTTAATTTTTAAGTAAAGTCATGCAGTAAAGTGACTGGGTAACACTTTAGCTTAGGTACTGCAAAAATGTCTCTAGTACTCATTTACTGTTATGCAACGAGACCTTAACATTGGCTTCTTTTGGTGTTCATAACATAAAGCCTCAGTAAAGTGGCTATTCATCTCTGTGCATTGCGGCAGTTGATATTCAGGAAAAATTGCTTATAAATATAAAGGATTCATAAGTCTTGTTTTGAAGTATGCAATATCAAGAAACATAAGCCTCACTTACACCATCTCTGAACGTTCCAGAGTGAAGTTATTTTAGTAGGCCACATTGCACAGATGAATGCACACTCTACTGATGCTTTGTAAGTGTTGTGAACACCAGGAGCAGCCTTTGTTAAGGTCTTGTTAAATAATAGTAAAAATAACAGATGCACTTTTGTATTGCCTAAATGAAAGAGTTACCGGCGTCTGACATAAAACCACAGGCTGTCCAGAGGCCACCCTCCTTCATGTCTCCATTGTTCACCTGTCTCTCTGCAGCTCTGTTGCTCTTCAGATGATGCACTTAACTGAACTTTGTCATAACGTGTCCTAACTAGACCTAACTAAACTTCATTTTAATGCTTTCTTCCAGATGCTAACTCCACTACATAGATCATTGGCCACAAGTAATAAAATCAGTGAGGTTTTCTAACTGTGCCGTAACCCTGTTTAACACCAGTCCAGGCCGAGCTTAGCAGAGGAGGGCCCAGCCATTCTCCATGCAAGCCCTGGCGGTAGCTACAGGCCCCAGCAGGGTTGACCTTCCATGTGCCAAACCCGTGACACTGTAACAACCCAGGGAGCCTGCCCTCTGTAGTGTCCGGGGGTGGTATTGCCCCGTGTAAGCTCCTTCTCCTAGACATTCCGTTATGGAGGCATCCTGGCTGTTTGTTACAGTATATATATATATATATATATATATATATATATATATATATATATATATAGTGGACTGTGCCCGCAGTTTATCCCGGCCAAGTCCCCCAAGCCGCCAGATGGAGCCCTCCCTGCAGTATGGAGGTGCCCCTAAGACCAGCAGGGAGCCATGGACTATGTAGTTTTTATCCTCAGCCCTGCTGGATATCACAGGGGCCGCAAGAGGGAGCTGCAGGGAGGACCAAAGACTTATTTGTACACTATGACCCGGAAGTTCGTCATAGGAAGAGCGACGGACTTCCGGGATGAAAAAAAGTACTTTTACCTGACCCGGAAGCGATACAAGATCACATGGACTGGGGACTGGGAACACTTCCGGGTCAGGGAATATAAAAGGACTGAGGGAACTCCCAGACGGCGAGCTGAGCTGGGTGGTAGGAGGGCAACGCGTCTGGGAGTGGAGGATTATTGATTGGTTATTGAGTATTGATTTATGAATAGTGTGGAGTGGAGGGTGCTTAGTGCACGTAATTATTATAATAAAAAGAATTATTGTGGCACTTTTACCAGGTGTTTGGAGTGGTACCTGAGGGTTCAAGGGAGCACTACTGCCCCCTACTGCGACAATATATATATATAAAAATATATGGATTTAGTAAAGGGTGCAATCTCTAATCAACTGCTTCCAAGGGACTATGTGCCCCCTGCTGGAAATAATGCAAATGAAAAAAAAAAAACACAAGGTAAAAAAAAAACATGAGTCTGGGAAGGGATGATGGCAGAGGGATAGCTGGAGACTCTGAACTGGAAAGTGTGAATGTGTGTGTGTAAGCTTGTCAGAGATGGGCCAGCATGCTGTCCGGCATTACTTCATTCCTTGCATACAGTGCCGACATATAAGGTTTTATAAAAGATGGATGGATCAAACAAATCCTAAGGATAAGTAGTAAATGCCAAGCAGCATCAATAATAAAAAAACCCCTCTTTGAAAAAAAAACAAAATAATAAACACACAGAAGCTCATTGCAGTTTTAATGTTTCAATAAAAACAGCTCATCTTCACTTCTGGGAATGTCATCTTTTATCTCATAATCAAAAGCAAGTAGGTTTTAATAAATCTGTTATTGACAGTGGCTTGGGAAGAGCGGCTCATTGGGCAAAACAACAGATCTGGAAAAGGGCTGAAAATTATGAAATGGATTGTTTCACTGAGACACCGCACTGAAGAAGAAGCCGCACGCCTTTCTATTCACAGGCGGCTGAAGTAGACCAGGCAGTCTTTGCGGCACTCTTAACTGCAACTTTATTTTATATGGAGCTTTTCTAGAGCGGATATCATCCCAAAGTGCTTCACACATTTAATGGTTTCTGTGTTTCTACACGTATAGAATCAGAGTCAGATAAGGAAACTTGATGGACGTTCATCCAGCAAGCCTTATGCATTATAAGTACAACCTCTCAGAGACTGGGCGGAGGGGCATACTGCCCAAATACTATCAACCACACGACTGTACTGTTTATTTAATGCATAAAATATTCTCAATCCTACTTATTCCAAATTAACATCACGGGTTGGTCAGAGTCTATTCTGGTAGGTCTGGGCACAAAGCAGAAAACAGCCTTAGGCAAGATGCCAATGTTCTCCTTCACCCACCCACTCTCACATGAGACCAATTAACATAACCTGACTGTCTATGGCAGCATAAGTGCAGGACCCCATCCACAGCTGGGCAATAAGTCACACACTTTTGGTATGTGGGAAGAAAACCGGAGTACACACATATATTCTCAAATTAACTGGTCAGTCTCTTCTAGAAACAACATGCAAAGCAAGAAACAGCAGTGGAGAGGTCACCGGCCTTTAATGGGGGAGCACCTTCATCAGTACTCACACGGGGCCAATTTGGACTCACCAGTTAACCTAACCTGACTGCCTTATGTAGCATAAATGTAAGATTCAATTTACAGTTGGGTAATACGTTTCACACCAGAGCACATACAGTACATACATTCTGACATTCACTTCTTCTTTTTCATCCTTTTCATCTTTTTCCACTTCTATGTGGGTGGATGTGCTTGACCAACCTTCTCCTGCACCTCCTCCTCAGTCAAGCCGCTTTCCTTCAGATCTTCTTTTACTTTATCCATTCACCTTCGCTTTGGCCTCCCTCACTTTCTCTTCCCTGTACTTCCAATCCCATTGCTCTTTTGCCCACATAGTCATTGTCACGTCTAATCACAGGTCTATACCACTTCTGCCTGATTTTCTGTACTTTCTCAGATATCTCTCCCACTTTTGCTGCACCTCTAATTGTCTCATTTCTTATTACGTTCTCATTTCTACCACATCTAACTTCTTCTCCTGTGCTCCCTTTACTGTCTGAACTCCACAAATTATTGCTGGTTTTACCACTGTTTTAAACCGTCGCCTTTAGCCTTCACCTTAATGCTTCGATCACACAATACTCCTGATACTTTCTTCCAATTGTTTCATCCACACTGCACTCTGTGGTTTATCTCTGTATCTTGGAATATCACTAATCCTAGATATTTAAACTTATCCACTCTTTTCAGTAGCTCTCACAGCAGGCGGACTTCTGAATTGTGATCATTGTCAAGCTTCATACTGTAATGGAGTATAGGAAGTCAAAGAGTGGCATAGCCTTTGTTAATTTCTTCTACTTTTAATGTTGAATTTAATGAATCTGTTTTCCCTCCCTTGTATAGTTTAAATGTAATTAGTAAACACACTTATTAGGCAGTGCAATTTTCTATCCTGTAAAGCGTTAGGCTGGTAACATCACTTCAAGAGAGGCCTTTATGAACATGAGGACTTTCGGTCATTAAATCAACCTTTTATCCCATTTGCAATTGTGTCTTTCACATAAAATGTGTCTCTTTAAAATATATGAAACAAAATGAAGAAAGTGGACTGGAACAAAAGCCTGCAGCTATTGTGGTCCTCCAGTTTAGCAGTCGTGAACTCACAATTGGAACAAGACATGCCTTTGTAACACACACGACCCCAAGTTCACATTTTCCAAGAGTGCGTAGTGATTCATATATGGGGAGAACATGCAAACTCCACATGGGGTGGGATTAGATAGATAGATAGATAGATGTGAAAGGCACTATATGATAGATAGATAGATGTGAAAGGCACTATATGATAGATAGATAGATAGATGTGAAAGGCACTATATGATAGATAGATAGATAGATAGATAGATAGATAGATAGATAGATAGATAGATAGATAGATACCTTATTAATCCCAAACGGAAATTCGCATACTCCAGCAGCAGCATACTGATAAAAAACAATATTAAATTAAAGAGTGATAAAAATGCAGGTATAACAGACAATAACTTTCTATAATATTAACGTTTACCCCCCGGATGGAATAGAAGAGTCTCAAAGTGTGTTGGAGGAACGATCTCCTCAGTCTGTCAGTGGAGCAGGACGGTGACAGCAGTCTGTCGCTCAAGCTGCTCCTCTGTCTGGAGATGATCCTGTTATATATACTGTTAGAACTGTTAGAAATGAGGATGTTGAATTTGTGAGGCAGCAACTGCGTTACCATATAACCACCAGTATTATTTAATAGGTTATCCATTAACAAAGAGTTTATGAAATTAAACATGAAGTATGGCAACGGCAAGACAAGATCAAATTGTACTATTAGGATCTAAACCCAAAACTCTGAAGCTAGGAGGAAGTTGAGCTTCATGGTTAATATGGTGTAAAATTGTCTTAGACGAGCCTCCCCACAATTCACCGGCTGCCTGTTTATCAAAGATGAGGCAGATGCAGAGTCACAGAGGGGATGTGAAGCACCTGAGATCCCATCAGTACAGCTAAACAGTTTTGGAGTACCTACTAAAAAAAGAAATGCAGACAGCATCCCTCAAGACAAAGTGCAATAGTGTTTCTAAAACGGGCTTCTTTCAAAATGATATACTTTGAATAATTCATTTTGAAGGTGGAGTATTAAATCACATTGAGAGTGGGAAGCCTCATGAGACAAGACAAAATATAGCCCTTGTCTGCTTCTTGCACATCCATTTTTTGCATGATGATAAATTCATATTTCCAAAATGACAGAATTCCCTTTTTTTTCAATAAAATGTCACCTCTATAAGTGTACTTTTACAAATGTCAAGCACCATTCTACTTCTCCACTATTCAACTTTCAGAACTCTAGTGCCCCATCCTGCACCTTTTCCTGCCCCATTGCCAGGATAAGCATCAGCTACCCATAACCCACAAGTGAAGAAATGCATAGATATGTGGGCTCTGTGCAAACCTTTGTCATGCATGTGCATCAGACAAATACCTTCGAGGTTTATCAGAGGTAAGAAATACCATCCCGGGGTGAGAGGGGGCACAGTCGCTAACATAGCTGTCTCTTATGCCACCCAGAGCAGCAAGAAAATGCCACTGAGGGCAAATGACTCCACCACTAATAGCTAGAGGACTATAACAGAACAGAATGGCATCTCATATCGGACCCTAACTGTGAACAACGTGGAGCTCCCAAAGACGACCCTCTTGATTTCCATTAAAGATGTCACAAAGGCTCCTCTTTAGTTTATTTTAAATTTCCTGTGTATACGCCATCAAGCACTGCCTTTGTTTGAATTTATTTATGTTTAGATTTAGATTCAGATTCAATTACGTTTAGATTATTTCTAGAAGTTTTGTGTCACCTTCCAAAGATTCATACCTCAAAATAGCTCAGAATGAAAAGAGATGACTCAAAGTTTTAAATGCTGCTTCCAGTCATGGACTAACTGTAATGAAGACTTTTCATTGGCCTCCCGGATAATGCTGGATTATCTTCAAAGTACTGTTTGTGATTTAAGTAATAAATCATAGCACACTGGACTATTTCTCATTGTTTATGCCAACTGTCAATATCTATTCACTTGTTTCTAACTCTTGGCCATTGCTCCTTCAGGTTTGGGACTCCCTCCATTTTCCCATGCAGATGACACTTTGCTCCATCTTGTATTTTTAGTTCTGCTTGTAACATTCGTCTCTATTGAACTCCTCCATACTAAGCACGCTGATCCTGAGTCTGATTATCTCCTCTTACGGTCAACGTACTTTACGTATTTAATGATGCAGATCCTTTGAAGTTTGTCTCCTTGTAATTTATCGCTTATTGAATAATTGTAGTGGTGACATTGTGGCACATTGCTTAGCACATCTTTCTTATCAATCTTGTTTCAAATCATGTGCTTGGTCATTTGTGTGGCTGTTTTGGCTTTTTTTAGTCGTCTGACAATTCTAAGGTAAGACAGCTTGTGTGTTGGGTCCTGCATTGCACCCAGTGCTATATGGATATGCCTTGGCTCCACTCCCTGCAACCCTGACGCAGGTTTGAGAATGTCAGAATTTGAATAATCGCATCTCTTTGCACTGTCCCCTTGCAGCTTTGTAAATTTAACGTTTTGTCATTTTACAATGCAATACAATTTATTTTTGTATAGCCCAAAAATCACACAAGTGCCGCAATGGGCTTTAACAGGCATTGCCTTTTGACAGCCCCCCAGCCTTGACTCTCGAAGATGACAAGGAAAACTCCCCAAAAAAAACCCTTTAAGGGAAAAAAAATGGAACAAACCTTGGGAAAGGCAGTTCAAAGAGAGACCCCTTTCCAGGTAGGTTGGGCGTGCAGTGGGTGTCAAAAAAAAAAGCGGGGTAAATACAATACACAGAACAGAACATAAATAATCCTCAATACAATATAATAGAAATGCAATGGAAATATTACAAGTATTTTGCATGATCTAAAATAAAAATAGATCACTAGAACAATTTTGATAAGAAACAGGCCATTGATCCCAACAACACATGCTAATTTCTTCAAAATAAAATCCAAAATAACAGCATTATCCAGGCAGCATTAGCCTTCTTTGAAATAAAGAACACTTAAGCTATCATAACATTTTATGACTTTCTTTGTCAAAATCCTCTCTTACTTAATCTCATTTATCTATGTTCGCAAGACACAGTCATGTAGTGTGACATCTTCAGTGTCTCACCACAAATGTTATGTATTGGTTGAAAGTTTTTTTTCTGCATTTTATGTTTTACTAGAGAAAAACCTACAGAAAATGAATGATCTCTTACTCCTGAGCCTTCTCAGCTCACTTATATTGCCAAATTGTGTGCTCCAAACAATGATTAAAATAAACGGGGTTTATGTAGAGCAACGTTTTACAGTTTGGCTAAAAATAAGTTTGTTTTCAACATGAAAAAATGAAACTTCGCAGTGATCACATTAGTGATCCAGCATTCTTAAATAGTGCTCTTCACAAAAAGATTGATCAAAGAATGTAAAAGCATTGCTTGCATGATGATGGATGTTTTGAGTATTTGATGATCTTATTGTTTGTCGGCATGCATTTCTCTCTTGTTCTTGTTCGTGCATTCTACATCCTGGACTTTCTCTTGCATGCCTATGAGCCATCATATTTGTTTAATGCTTGATTGCTTTATACTTGTTCTTCATCACTTAGGTGCCATTTGGAATTTACTTGACGCTCAGAAGACTTTGTTGTACTTCTTCATCTTCATGCCATTACTCTGGTTAGCTCTTTTACTTGTGATCACTTTGCTGTAAACACATTCGTGCAGGTTACTTTGCTATCTTTTATGTCCATTTTAATAACAAAGGTCCATTTTAGTTAATAAATAAATACAATGAATTCAAAAACATGATGTTTTTAGAAGGTGCTGATGATATTTTTGATTGCATGCATGCAGTCATCCATGCTTGTCATTCTCTGTATCCTGCACTTCACACTCTAAAACTGCTCTTCTTTTCCTTTCAGCCATGCCACTTCATTTCACAATCAATTTCCTGTAATTGTCACGTCCACAGGTCACTTGACCAAGGTTGCCGGTGCTTCAGGTTTTTTGAATTTCCAGAACATATCAGGTCATAATATTTTGATTAAGGCCAAGATCAAGGTTCTAGGCCCAATAGTTTGCAAGCAATTATGCTATGTATGTGCAGTTAGAAATTTATATATATATATATATATATATATATATATATATATATATATATATATATATATTGTGACGTGTCTTGCCATTGCATGGGCTATAGGGAAGGGAAGGGAAGCAGTGTTGGGGTGGAGTCTTGGGGGAACCCTGTTTGTAAGGGCTTGGGGCACCTCCCTAGAGAGAGATGAGTGACAGGGATCCGGGTTAATTAATGGGGCGTGATAAAAAGGGGTGGTGTGGCCGGAAGGGGGAGTTGCAGAGACTGGAGAAAGTGAGGAGAACAGCATAAGGTGTAAAGAAGGGAAGTAACTGTTTTAAGGACAAAGGTGATTAGTCTTTGTTATTTTGGAGGTGTCCCGTGACCCAGACAACGGGCGGTTGTAGGGCACCGTTTATATCGCGCATATTGAATAAAAAGCCAGTCGGCATTTGGAAGACTTCCCCGGACAAGCGGCTCCTGAGTGTGTTTATTCGACGGGACGTCACATTGGTGATCAGAAGTGGGATTTGGTTATTAGACAAACGGAGTCGCGACAGTGTGGAAATGAAACGAAGCAGCAGTCAAAGTCCGGGTGAGAGTGTATTTAAAGAAGCGTTCACGCCGCATATAAGTTCGCCTAGGCAGTTAGCACTCATGGAGGAGGGCAGGTTTTCAGCCCGCATGAAGCAAGAGGGCGACTTAGAGCCTCCTTCGGAACAGTTTGCATTTATGAGGCTGAATGCTGTTGAGCCTGCAGAGCGACCCCATTTTATGGAAGACGCTCAATTTAATGCGAGGCCGGACGGAGCGATAGAAACGAAAGAATTGCAGCGCTTCCCGAGTGTGTTGGCGTGGACCGAATTCAAACAGCGCTTCCTTTATTTAGCAAATACGCACGGATGGACGGAGGATTATGGAGCAGGGCAGTTATTGGCACACGTAGATGGAGAGGCAATAAACGTGTTGGCTGAAGGATTGCGCGAAGGGCGCCGTGGCTACACAGAACTGTTACGCTGCATGGACAACACGTGGCTGAGGGCGGCTAGGGAGGCGGTGCATGTGAGTGATGAAATAAAGACACAACGGATGGGTGGGACTGTATTAAAGATTGGCAGATTTGATGGAACTGGGTCTTGGGAAGCATACAACACCCGTTTTCGCATGATTGCCAGGGCAAATGGCTGGAGTTTGGAGGACCAAGCTGTGCAGCTGGCTGCAGCATTGGATGGTGATGCATTGGTGGTTCTGACGGATGTGCCAGAAGATGAGCTGTTAAATGCCCATGCTTTGGAAATTGCATTGGAGCGACGGTTTGGCCATATAGAAGCTGTGACTACAATAAGACAACAGCTGGAGCAGAGGGTTCGCAGGACAACTGAGGCCCTGGGGCATTTGCAGCAGATGTACAGTCTCTGGTGCGACGGGTTATCCCCATTTTGACAGATCCGTGCAGGCAGAGTTGGCTAAGGAGGCATTTCTGCGGGTTTGAGCCCACCATATCTCCGACAGCAGGTCCGTTTTGCTAAGCCTGAGACCTTGGAACAAGCTTTGTCCGCAGCCCAGGAGGCAGAACAAATACTTAAAGAGGGTTACAGCCAAGTACCTCTTCCATCAGCAGAGTCGACCAAGGTGAGGAGACCAGAAGCTATCCACCAAACTAAGGCCATAGATGTAGAACAAAGTATGAGGCAGTGGCTCCAGTGACTACCGTACAGAAGTTCAGGAATCCTTCACGCCTAATGCGCCCACCCCGCTGCTGGTACTGTGGACAACATGGACACTTGCAACGTGACTGCCCCAGTAGGGCTAAACAAGAGGACTCCCAAGTAAGCATTGTACCGGGAAACGAAATGGGACCAGTGTAGGAGGGACAACGCTGGCCCCAAGAACAGTCCCTGTTGGTCAGCTGGGTGAGGGAGATTACTGTCACCTTTCAGTTTTGATTGGCGGCCATGTATGCAAGGCACTGGTGGATACAGGGTCAACTGCATCTATTATCCATCCTGACATGTTGGATGTGGCGGTCCTATGTGCAGCCAATTCTACTAAGTTGATGACAGCTACAGGTGAGATGACCCCATGTTAGGCAGAGCACAAGTAGACATTTGTATTGCTGAGAAGCAGTGGGTGCAGGATGTCTGGGTGGCTAATATCAACAACTCCTGTATCTTGGGACTTGATTTCTTACAAGCAGTTGGAGCGAATAGAGCTTCAGATGGGGACTCGGTATCTTCAAGGCATTGGGACACTCCCCTTGTTAGGGCACCAGCAAGGCAGAAGGGAACCACCAGTGGTGGCTCCCAAGAAGAACATGTGCCTATTTTTACTAACATCACTCAACCCGTACCAGTAATGAAGGTTGTCAGCACTGTTTGGAATGCCAACAGGAAAGGGTTAACACACAAGCAACAGCGCCAGCTCTGGCAGTTATTACATGACTTTAGGGACCGTTTTGCTACCTCTGCAGATGATGTTGGCCAGACTTCTCTTGTGCAGCATGACATCAATACTGGGAGTGCTTTCCTATCAAACAGCGCCCCGCCGTATGCCACTAGCTAAACAGACAGCAGCTGAGAACATTCTGCAGGAAATGAGACAGGCCGGGATTATCGAACCCTCTGAGTCTCCCTGGGTCTCTCCTGTGGTCCTTGTTCCCAAGAAGGATGGCAAGTGGCGATTTTGTGTTGATTATCGGCGGTAAATGCTGTAACCATCAAGGACTCCTATCCGTTGCCTCGCATTGATGAGTCCCTGGATT
Organism: Polypterus senegalus; assembly: GCF_016835505.1. Taxonomy (NCBI): domain Eukaryota; kingdom Metazoa; phylum Chordata; class Cladistia; order Polypteriformes; family Polypteridae; genus Polypterus; species Polypterus senegalus. The sequence goes on from NC_053162.1 coordinate 163,976,442, forward strand.
TGGTGGCAGGATCAGCCTGGTTTTCATCACTAGACCTGCGCAGTGGCTACTGGCAGGTGCCGCTAACACCTGAAGCTCGACCTAAGACTGCATTCTCTACAGGAAAGGGACTCTGGCAGTTCCGAGTTATGCCTTTTGGTCTTTGCAATGCTCCAGCTACCTTTGAACGGTTAATGGATAAAGTATTGGCAGGTATGTCTGGTACTCAATGCCTTGTCTACTTGGATGATTTACTGGTTCATGGCAAGACATTCCAGGAGGCTCTGGAGTCCTTGAGGGAGGTTCTGCAGAAGCTTCGTGTGGCCAACCTTAAACTTCATCCTGATAAGTGCCACCTTCTCCGGAGAGAAGTGTCATTTCTGGGTCACCGTGTGAGTCAAAGAGGTGTCACCACAGAGAAAGATAAGGTGTCTGTTGTGCAAGAGTGGCCAGAGCCACAGGATCGAAGGCAGATTCGTGAATTTCTTGGACTGGCCTCTTACTATAGGCGATTTGTACCTGAATTTGCCACTATTGCTGCACCCTTGCATCGTTTATTGAGCCCAGATGAAGCATTCCAGTGGGGAGGACCAACAAGCCGCCTTTTGTAAATTGAAAGAAGCCCTTTGCGGTGCACCGATCTTGGCTCCACCCAATATTGACCTGCCATTTCTCCTTGACACCGATGCCAGTGATGTGGGCTTAGGGGCTGTGCTGTCACAGCGGCACCCAGAGGGAGAGCGTGTGGTGGCTTACTATAGCCGTGCTCTCAGAAAAGCTGAGAGGAATTATTGTGTAACTCGGAGGGAGCTCCTCGCCCTGGTAGAATCTGTTCGTCACTTCAAGCACTACCTGTGTGGTCTCTCTTTGTGGTCCGCACTGATCATGCTGCTCTCCAGTGGTTACTGTCTTTTCGAGAACCTGAGGGTCAGATTGCTCGTTGGTTGGAGGAGCTTCAGACTTACCACTTTCAAGTAGAGCATCGACCTGGTGAGAAACACAAAAATGCAGATGCTCTGTCTCGACGACCCTGCGCAGATCAGGGATGTGCCTATTGTGAGAAAAGGGGCGTCAAGATCAAAGCTGTGAGGATCCTGATAAGGTTCAGTGCCAAGCTCTTTCAGTGCCAGGTTGTACCCAAGAATGGCGAGTTAGTCAGGAATGTGACCCTGAGGTCAAGAAGGTTCTCCACTGGAAAGAGGAACAGCATCGTCCCTGCTGGGAGGAAGTGGCACTGGAATCACCTGCAGTTAAGGGTCTTTGGTCCCAGTGGGACAGCTTGGTTGTGGACGAGGGGGTATTGAAGCGACAATGGAAGGACCCTGCAACTGGAGAAGGGAGGTGGCAGATCGTTGTACCACAACAGCTGCGTGAAGAGATCCTGAAGAACATGCATGGAACGCTTGGAGTTGGTCATTTTGGAGTCACCAAGACCTTAAGGCGGGTGAGGCAGGCGTTTATTGGGGACAGTGCAGGCGCGATGTAGAGGACTACTGCCGCAAGTGTGATTTATGCACAGCCAGGAAAGGACCCCAAGGAAGGTCTACTGCCCCACTACAACAGTATCAGGTAGGGGCTCCAATGGAACGGGTGGCAATTGACATTCTTGGGCCATTTCCTGCTCAGCTATGGGGAATCGGTTTGTTTTAGTCGCAGTGGACTATTTTACCAAGTGGCCCGAGGCCTATGCACTACCTAATCAAGAAGCTGAGACTGTTGCTGAAGCTCTCATTACAGGATTCTTTAGTCGGTTTGGGATGCCTGTCGAACTGCATTCAGACCAAGGGAGAAACTTTGAAAGCCAGGTCTTTCAAAAAGTATGTGAGAGACTTGGCATCCAGAAAACCCGAACCACCCCTACACCCCAGAGTGATGGGCTAGCCGAGCGGTTTATCCAGACTCTGACCACACAGCTGGCTCTTACCACCTCTAAAGATCAAAAGGACTGGGACCAACAGCTGGCTCTGGTTCTGATGGCCTGCCGATCTGCTGTGCAGGAATCCTCTGGATGCACCCCTGCTTTATTAATGCTAGGACGAGAGCTGCGAACACCGTCTGCACTTGTATATGGTGTTCCCCCTGACACCCCAGCTGAACCTCCAGGCCCTGACTATGCTCGCAGGTTGCAGGATCGATTGGAGGTGGCACATAACTTTGCAAGGTGCCGGATAAGAGTAGCAGCAGAAAAACAGAAGCGCCACTATGACATTCGGGTTCGGGGGCAGCCTTTTCAAGCAGGTGATCAAGTTTGGGTGTATGGCCCAAAAAGACAGAAGGGACGCTCTCCAAAGCTGGATAGTCCTTGGGTGGGACCCTGTCAAGTATTGGAACGGGTGGGGGAGGTTGTTTACTGGGTCCAGTTACCACCTCCGGGCAGGAGAGTGTTTTGCATCAGGACCGTCTGGCCAGTTACAGAGGTTGTGCTCCTTCACAACCTGCACCCATGACTGCCACAACACCTTCTACAAATCCTGGCTCGGATGTTACACCACTTGCCCGGCCTGACTCCACTAACAGACGCCCACGCCGGCGAAGACAGCTGCCAAGACATCTGCATGATTATGTGCTTCCTCGGGGACGAGGAGCTGAGGAGGGGGCAGTGTGACGTGTCTTGCCATTGCATGGGCTATAGGGAAGGGAAGGGAAGCAGTGTTGGGGTGGAGTCTTGGGGGAACCCTGTTTGTAAGGGCTTGGGGCACCTCCCTAGAGAGAGATGAGTGACAGGGATCCGGGTTAATTAATGGGGCGTGATAAAAGGGGTGGTGTGGCCGGAAGGGGGAGTTGCAGAGACTGGAGAAAGTGAGGAGAACAGCATAAGGTGTAAAGAAGGGAAGTAACTGTTTTTAAGGACAAAGGTGATTAGTCTTTGTTATTTTGGAGGTGTCCCCGTGACCCAGACAACGGGCGGTTGTAGGGCACCGTTTATATCGCGGCATATTGAATAAAAAGCCAGTCGGCATTTGGAAGACTTCCCCGGACAAGCGGCTCCTGAGTGTGTTTATTCGACGGGACGTCACAATATATATATATATATATACTAGCAAAATACCCACGCCTCGCAGCGGAGAAGAAGTATGTTAAAGAAGTAATGAAAAAGAAAAGGAAACATTTTAATAATAACATAACATGATTGACATTGTCATGAGTGTTACTGTCATATATATGCCTGCCTGAATAAGCCACCCTTGCTTCGCTCTTACTTTTTTACTGTTCATTTAATCATGGCTTGGTTTGAGTCTACATATACATACTGTATCTTCATATCTATATACATATATACATATCTATATACATCATATATACACACACATACATACATACACACACACAAATTATATATATGTGTGTGTGTATGTATGTATGTATGTGTGTGTATATATATATATATATATATATATATATATATATATATATATATATATATATATATATACACACACATACATACAAACATACACACAGGTATATATATGTGTATATATATATATGTATGTGTCTATACGTGTGTGTATAGCTTTGGTCACTGAGTGCAAGGGAAAAAAAATATAGTTTATAAGTTATTAAATAGTAAAACATTAACGTTTTAAGAAGTACAGGTACATTGAGCACTACTGGAGTGGTTGCGGGTAAACTACATTTTAAAGACTGTGTAACACAACAGGTAAGTAGTACTAACAGCAGCTAAAATGTATATGGATCATATCTCGGTAATAGATCACTTTTGAAAGGCGCTACACGACGGCTGTGGTATACAAATTACATTCTCTATGTGAAAGTCCAAATTTCTGCCTCTGGTAATGTGCCTTACCGGCATTACCAGCAATTAAAGAAAATTATTTTTGTGTCCTCTGCAGTGTTAAGAGAGAAAGGCTTTGGTTTGGGATAAAAGTAAAAAAGGTGTAAAGAAAGGAAAGTTGCCTTTTTCTTTTCTATAGTATAGAGAGAGGTCTTCACTGACGATATGAGCGTCTTTTGGGGACAGTCGCGGTGGGTCTTGCGTAGACTGGTGAGACGTCCCTGCCATTAATCGGCTGTGATGGCACTGTCAGTCCTCCACTCGTGTGCGTGTCTTCATAATCCGAGCTGACAACCTCATAATCGTATACGTGCAAAAGAAAGTGCGAATCGCCTTAATATTAGTTTGCCACGGTGTAGAAAAGGGGTCTCATGTTTGCACTTGTCTGGGCTATAGCTCAGGGGGAGGATGAAAAAAATTAAAAGTACTCACTTTGACTTAAGGCAGAAGCGCAGTCAGCGTCTCAAAGGCTGGCACAGCTATGCGCGCTAGCCGGCTGCTCGACTTTTGCTGGGCAGGAGACCCACGATATCAAAAGTCTCCACGCTCTTTGGAGGTCATTCATATATATATATATATATATATATATATATAGCAAAATACCCACGCCTCGCAGCGGAGAAGAAGTATGTTAAAGAAGTAATGAAAAAGAAAAGGAAACATTTTAATAATAACATAACATGATTGACATTGTTATGAGTGTTACTGTCATATATATGCCTGCCTGAATAAGCCACCCTCGCTTCGCTCTTACTTTTTTACCATTCATTTAATCATGGCCAGTGGCAGAAAAATTATAAAATGGAAGGAGGATTACACTGAGTATGGCTTTACCAAAACAATTATTGATGGCGAATCGATTATTCATAAAGCTTGAATTGATGATCTGTTTTTCTGTGTTAACCTCATATTTTTTCATACTTCTTCTCAAACCAAGGGGGTGCGAGGGTAAAATTAATCGGGAAGCGCTGATCAATGTAATCGGTGTACCAAGAAATCATGCATTGACAAAAGCTCCCCTTTGCTTGTAATGCAAAGTGTGATTAAATGCATTATTTTTTAACACATTATGGAACACATGCATCACAGCTTCTCAGCTGTGCTTGTGCTAAGAAAAGGAAACATTTTAAAAATAACGTAACACGATTGTCAATGTAACCTTTTGTAAGTAGAGCCTGGAGGATTCAGTGTGGAGAAACTCTAGAGACAGCGTGTGTATTAACTTGTGGATTTTTCTGTGAGTATTTGGTGGCAGTGTGACAAAGTTGCTTCGGAAGACGGTGTTAGCCACGGAGCTCAGCTCAGAGAGAAATGAGGTGAATGGGAGGGGAGATGATGACGTGACTCCTCCACCCGCCTTAAATGTCAATCCCCCACAAACACAGTCTCTTGGAATTTGCATAAGCACAGCCTTTGACCAGCAATTTGAACTTAGTTAGAAAGTGATCAAAACTGTCGTTTATACCCTGCGTCTTCTCATTAAACTTGTATCCCGCATTAGCCGTGGGCATGACAAACGCCAGCGGCAGCCTGTCTATGAACTTAATTTAAACTTTAGGTTTGCACTGTGCTTTGTTTCCAAAGTAGCTGCAGGCATGAATATGCTTGTACAGTATGTGTCACTCGCTCGCTTATTATTGTTTCGCTGCCTTCTCAATTGTATAATGCATGTTTTCTTCAGCGCTTTTTGGAGCTCTTCCTTGTTTTCTATGCATTGCGTTGAGAGTCAGTTCACGTGATTACGTGGGAGGCGTGATGATGTCACACGAAACTCCGCCCCCCATGGCCATAGAGCTCAACAACATTACATTATATGGAGAAAAATAGGTTCCAGTTATGACCATTACGCATAGAATTTCGAAATGAAACCTGCCCAACTTTTGTAAGTAAGGAATGAGCCTGCCAAATTTCAGCCTTCTACCTACACAGGAAGTTGGAGAATTAGTGATGAGTCAGTGAGTGAGTGAGTGAGTGAGGGCTTTGCTTCTTATTAGTATATATATATATATATATATATATATATATATATATACAGTATACAGTATATAGTCAGTTAGCTATTATTATATAGTATAATATATAGTATACTATATACTGTATAGTTTTTGTTAATTGTGTTATTATTAATATTTCATGTCCTTATGTTATTTCTGTTGGTTTTGTTTGTAATTCTATAATTTTTTCCAGTCATGTTAAACATTCTGCTGTTCTGTGTGGATGGGAGCAATCTTGGCATTGTTGCTCATAAGTCTTCCCTCTGGCGATGTAAATGAGCTGAGAAGGCTCAGGAGCAGGAGGTGATTTAATTTCTATGAAGTTTCATAGTGCTGCTTTCTGTGTGGATTTACTGGTTTTTTATATTTTTTTCCTTCTGATTAAAAATTTGGATTTTTGGATATTATTTTGGGATTTGTTTGCTTAGGATTGTCTTTCAAGGTTATTATTTGTTCCTCTTTTTGCTCTGTTCAGCTTTGTTTTGTATTTTTCTATTTATGTTACATAAATCATTTTTTTATTATTATTCCTCTTTGCCATCTTTTTGTCTAAACCTGGATTTTATGGTTACCCTCCTCTTTCTGGTGGTTTTTAATATATTTTAATTCAGTCATTTTCTAACATGTTTAGTCCTGAACAGGGTCTCGGGGTGCTGGAGCATATTCAAGCTAGCATTGGGCGTGAGGCAGGAACAAAACCAGGAGAGGGCGCCAGCATATTTTGAGTGTTTGTGTTATTTTTTCAGCTCTTTGTTTAGGAGGGCTGTCCTAACTTAAGCCAGCAGGGAGTATTAAGGGTCTGCCTAATCTCAAATTAGACTTGTTGGGAAGATCAGATAGGACTCTGGTCTGCTTCTTTGCTTGTTTTAGGAGGCTTTACAACTTTTTGATTTGGTGTAAAAACTCCATTTCATAACACAGACTAAATCTTCTCTATGGATGGGCTCATATGTGTATGCAAGAATTAATGAACCACAGCATACTCAGCCAGAAGTACACTGCATACAATACAAACACAAGGAAAGAAGGAAAGAAAATGCTTTGGATCACGTAAATGGAAGAGGGAGCTTGTCTGTGTGTTGTCTCATATTTGTCATACCAGAAAAGAATGGAAAATGGAAAACAAAAAGGCAGAGACTGAGGCTGAACTCACCATTCCCGATGTTATAGTCAAAATTACATTTTTTTCTGTGATATTTCCTAATTTTTTGCTCCTTTTATCATTCTATTAGGGGTTTCAAATGGGTAAAAATTAATGTTCACTCTAAAGATATTTTTGAGATTCATTTTTCAAAACATTCCTTTTTTCATTCCAGTCTTTCACGACCCCAGTGCTTTTTGTATGGGCTAGCTATCTTGGGCAGCATGACACCTTACATCTTCAAGGTCAGTCCTCAGGAGCTCTGGGTTGTCCGGAATTAAACTGAAAATCAAAAGCTCTGTTCATTTGGTGCATGAATTGTAGTGAATTCAATTTATTTGGAACCTTTGTCATAGCTGTTATTGACAATTCTGTTTTGATGACAGAGTGCACTGATTTTTTTGGTTTTTGGATATATGAATTAGGCCTGCCTCTCGATATCATTTCATTTTCCAACTCCACTACAAATAAAAACACATCTGCCTTCCCTCTAGTGGAGGGAGAACTTGTGGAAACATTCATCGAGTCATCAGCGCTGCCAGTCAGCACATTCAATGGCTGTTGAAATATGGCAATATAGCGATACTTCCACGTTGCAATAGAGAATTTGAAGCTGAGCTGAAAAGTCATGAGGGAATCATGTACACCATCATCTCCTGAGGTTCATAATCTTGAAATCTTGTAATGCAAATCTTGTAATACAATCCAGCAACTGCAGTAGTTAAGTGTAACATACTTTCTGACTCAAAGTCGTGTAGAGTGATACAGGCCTCATGTGAGATTGCCATTTATTGACATAATCTTGGCATTTAAAATATTCATCAAATGTTTAATTGGTCATTTCTAAAGCTGCTCACCCTCTCCCAAACTTGTGTACCCCTTTGACTTCTAATCACTTGAATAGCTTGTTTGTACTGTAAAGTATTACAGCAGTACCCCTGGTACAATATATTAAGGTTACTGAAGAGGATGTTAATAGCATAGATGGCAGGAATTCACCTTCAAGATGAATGAAATCTTTCAAGGTCTCAATTGTAAAAAAACACACACCTGTTTAAAGGTCATGTGGATCCTATGGCCCAGTCCCTTCCTTTTTGGCAAATATGTAGTGTATGTGTCACCTGCCATATGTACTGGCATTATGGGAAAAAGAAAGAAATGAATGATGCTAAAAAAAAAGCATTTATTCATTTTTTTCAGTTATAATTGTCACAACATCCCCTCGCTAGTACGGTAATTGCTTATCTTGCGACGATCATACATCCTGTCCATGGATCAGCCTCTCAATTAATTAGCAGCAATAGGTTTGTAAGGAAATCAGTCTGGAGGTAAACGAAGGCAAAGCGTGAGATTTATTTAGAAATGTGCTGGTTACAGCAAAGTACTTGAATAAACTCCTCAGGAGAAAAGAAAGGAGAAAAAAAAAAATAGAAACGAACAAACCAAATCCGTGACCCACTTTCAGAAAAGCAAAATCGTCTGTTTATGCCGCAGCAAACAAATTGTTTATACTATTATATTTGAAGGCACTTTTTTTTACCCTTTCAGAGATAACCATGTAATAGGATTGATGCAGAATAAATCCATGGGTGCTTGCAGAATGAAACTTTTATGTTTTGTAAGCGTCATGAAATAAACTTTTCTGTTTGACTTTTCTGCATAAGTGACCTGAAGTTTAAAAGGGTGGAACCGTCTAGAGCAGGGGTCTCCAACCTTTTTCCCCTGAGAGCTACTTTTACAAAATTAAAATGGCCGAGAGCTACTTTTATTTTCTTAAGTTTATTCTCATAGTGTATTTCAACCCAAACAGATTGGATAAGCTTGTTTTGTCTGAACATTATCTTATATATAAACGTCTACGCATGGAAGTGTGTGTCTGTCTGTCCAGCCCAGAAGTGAGAGGTGGAGTCGGGGTAAGGGCTCCACCTATGAGGATACACAAGCAAGACGAGCATGTCGGCAAAACGAAACCTCTGAAGAAAGAGTCACTTGCTTAGCGGCTAATACAGTAGCGAGGCGAGCACAACGGTATCCCTTTGACTTTTTCTCCTGCCGCTAAAACACAAGCGAGGAAAGCACGTCTGCAAAATGAATCCTCAGAAGAAAGAGACACTCGCTTAGCCGCTAATCCACAAATGATGCGAGCATGTCGGCAAAATGAAACCTCCAAGGAGAGAGATGCCCAGAGTAGTTCCTTTCAATTACCTGACATCTCTATATTTCAATTTTTTTTTTCATATATATGTATTCAGCTTCTGTAATAAGCCAAATTTCCACTGGGAAAATTAAACAAAGCAGCCAGAAGTTCTCCACCTCACTTGTTTCCATTTACTTCTCTGAGGATTCATCGTGCACTATTTGGTTTAATAAGACCCTTAAGAGAAAAATGTGACAGACTGAAAACTGTCTGCTTAAGGCTTCAACTCATTTGGATGAAACAAAATCTATAGTATAAGAGCCTAACATTGCTGACTAACAAGCCATAAAATTAAATAAGGTCTGAGACTGTCAATCATTGATTTTGAATTGAGCAATTGGGTTGGAATGAAAACATGCAGCCACTGCAATCCTCCAGGCCCAACATTACCCACCCCTGTTCTTTGTAATTGAAAATGTTCTTTTGGATCTACTTTATCAATACCTTTGAGAACTTTAAAGATCTTGATTAAATCTTTAACATTTCTAACATGTGAGCAGGCCTCTAAAACAGTGGAATGGTCTTAAACAACTAATATGTGTATTCTGTTACTTGAAACAAGCCCTATCGACAGCTCCTGCGTTTTCCACAAATTACCTTTCCCCTCCCTTTTTATTTTACAGACTGATCCTTTTGAAACAGGCCTGGGAGCTGGAGAGAACATTAATGGTGAACAATACTCTGTAATATATTTAATCTGGAAACTGCTGGACAGAGCACATACTGTAAGTGGTGCCGGAGAGGGGTGATGTATTGCAGTTTGATTAGCACATTCAAGTATGAATTTCACTGTAAAGTCATGTACTGACTTATGGCTCCATCTAGTCATTCTGGCGTGTGTTTGCTTGTATATAAATTTATTTCCTATCTATCTATCTATCTATCTATCTATCTATCTATCTATCTATCTATCTATCTATTGTATAGCACCTTTTCTATCTATCTATCTATCTATCTGGATTGCTTTAGTGCTATTCTGGATACAGGGTCCATTCCACAAAGCCCCCATTCTGTAACACCAGACCAGAAGCTAATAACAACACTTCACCTGTGCATGTACCATGTGGGTTCAGCTACTTGACTGTATTCCTCAAATGTTTAAGTAAGCGCTATATGATAAGCCAACTGCCCAAATGATGAAATTAGAAAAATCTGACTTATTCAGTGGATGGCAGATTGCTGGAGAAGTGCAGGCTGCCAAAGGATGAGCGCATTGGAGGGATGATTAGAAGGAGTGACTGTTAAGAAACAACAGTTAACCGGAGGCGTTCAGCAGCAAAGGAGGGAAAAAACCCTTAAAATGAATGACTCGACTGGAACAGCAGTGGCAAGCTCGATACCTGAGGCCATTGAAATATATAGCTCTCTGTGTGCAGCAGAAAACGTTTAGAGCTAAATTACTTGGATGGGAAATGCTTTTAATTGCTGCTATATCTTTTCCAAATGAAACCAGTGAAATGACGTATGTCTGGGGGCGATTGAACAAGCATAAATACAATTCATCGGTGACAAGACTGAATGGCAGGATGGTTGGGGATTTTGGATAATTACGGGATGTTACTTACTAATCTGAAGATCTGAAAGCCTGAGTGAGACAATGTGAGCTCATGATAACCTGGATTTGTACAGGAAGGTGTCCATAATGCTAATAATAATAAATGCTGTCATTATTCAAAATTACTTTTATTACCATCAATTTGTTTTACTTTTAATACATAATGAGAATTCAGCAGCACAATATAATGCAGATGTACAGATAATATTAAACATTTAGTAGGCAGCATGGCACAATTTGGTTGGCAGTTCTGCCTCACAGCCCCAGAGTCATGGACTTGGATTCTGGCCCAGTCACTGTCTATGTGAAGTTTGCACATTTTCCTCACGTCTGTTTCAAGTTTTCTCCAAGTACTCCATTTCTTTCTCCTACTTCACCAAGACATAGGTAATTAGTTGGATTTGTGACTGTAACTGGGCCCATTGTGTGTGTAAAGTTTGGACCAGGATTCCAGCATGCCATACACTGCCCTGGACAGGAGGCCTTTTGGAATAAATGGTAAATATTGGAATGATCCACAGAAATGTCTACTCAGAGGGTGATATAATAATGGAGTGAGACTAATAATAGGCGGGTGAATGCCTAGGTCTCTGCTCTGTATTTAGTTAGATAGATAGATAGATAGATAGATAGATAGATAGATAGATAGATAGATAGATAGATAGATAGATAGATAGATAGATAGATAGATAGATATGAAAGGAAGTATATGATAGATAGATAGATAGATAGATAGATAGATAGATAGATAGATAGATAGATAGATAGATAGATAGATAGATAGATAGATAGATACTTTATTAATCCCAAGGGGAAATTCACATAATTATATAGTTATATAGGATCCTACAGGGTTAGTGGACCCTTCAATGTTCTTTGAGACGATGGGCTTGCAGGAATTCCTGGACATGCCAGTGGGAGCTCTGGGAGCAAAAGTCCAGTCCCAAGTGTACCTCCTAAATGAATGCAGAAGTATTATACATCAGATACATCACCTCCTCACCATTGAGTGGGTTGTCTTGGAGGTGGCTGTGGAGCTGAAGCACAACATGGAAAGGGAGTCCAGAGAAGTTTAAGAAGGAGTGTAGGTCTCGTTAAAAAAAGAATGAAACACTTTAGATGGGGGGATACCCTGCAGAGGTGGCCTCAGAGGTGCACCTGTGGTAATGTTCACCTCCTATTCCCTCATAGGACCCTTATTTTGGTCATTTGAGTTTGGGGATTATCCTGTAAAGTGCTGATTGGTGGTGTGTGCACAATTATATGAAAGGCGCCCCCATTCAGGGTTAATCCTTGCTGTTTGGCTGAAGCTGCCAGGACAAGGGACCACAAGTGTGAGTGAAACAGGGACAGTTTGATTTGCATACAGTTTTGGAAACCTGTAGTTAAAATTCATTCTGTTGGCGATTTTGTCATTTTGACACTTAAATCTCACTAAAGAGGTTTTAGAAGGTTTTAAAGATTTTTTTGGCTGGAAACAAATCATATTGCTCACTAAAGCCTCATTTATCCCCCGAGCTCTAAATATTTTGAATTCTGTTGTTTGTAAAGATGCTGCTGAATTTTGAATTATTTTGTGTCCTGTTAAATGTAATTAGTTTTCTTTGCCTGTGCATACTATTAATAACGCTAGTTTTTAGTTATTGCATCTTACTATAACTTATATTCTTGTGCCTGTGTAACAGTACCGTATGTTCAGTACTTTCCCGCTGTTCTAGGGTGTTGTACCGTGTTAGCCATTGTGAATGTAGTGAGAAGTCAAGCAAAATGACACCTTTTATTGGCTAACTAAAAAGATTACAATATGCAAACTTTCAAGACAACTCAGCCCCCTTCTTCAGGCAAGATGTAGGGGCCTGAGTTGCCTCGAAAGCTTGCATATTGTAAACTTTTTAGTTAGCCAATTAAAGGCATCATTTTGCTTGAGTTCTCAGTACTTTCCCACTGATAACAAATTTCCTTCTGGCTTAATAAAGTCTACCTAACCTTATCCTTCATACTTCTGTGTTTACCTGGGACTTCATAATACATGTAATCTGTCGACCACCAGTAAATATCATTTCTAAGTCATGTCTCTCGTTCACAGCATCATGGAAGGGCAGTGAGTTTTTGTTTTTGTTTTAAATTGTGACATGCTGCATATTTTCCATATGAAGACACACCATGTGTTTTATTTACAGCAGGGGTCCCCAGCTCCGGTGCTGGAGGGCCCAAGTGGCTGCAGGTTTTCATTCTAACCCTTTTCTTAATTAGTGACCTGTTTTTGCTGCTGATTAACTTCTTTTTGAGTAATTTTACTTGTGCCACGCTACCGTGGCTGTTCATTTGTCTGTCCAGGATTTTAAATCACCTGTAGCTCGCAAACCATTTGAACTATTGACCTGAAATTTGGTACACATATACTACGTTATGTCTACGATCTGCTTTCAGGGTGATGATTAACATCCAAGGTTATTTCTCTTTTTATTTTTATGTTATCTTACTGTAGAGTCGGCAGCGGCCAGGAAGGGCGTGCTGCGCATGTGTGCAGGCACCGTTCTCATCCCTACAACCAACGCCATCAATTCTCTTAGCAATTCATATCTTAAATCATTCTTGAGGCAGATTGAAGACTTAAGTGCCAGCTTAAGTGAAAAATTAAGGAAAACGCACTAAGTAATTGCAACACAAACACTGACTTAATCACTTTTAATGCGAAAAAAATGCTGATGAAAGAAAGAGAAGAAGTGGCCGCTAGGGTGGAGAAAAGATGAACTGCTCAGGAAGTGGTAAGCACATCAACCTCTGAGCAAATGAATGCTAAACACACAGAGAAAGAATGAGGATGAGAAATATGAATTCTCAAGTCAAGTGTGTGCAGTGTGTCGTTACTAGTTACTCTATAATGACAGATATAGTGGGTGACTGATTTCCTAAAGACCAACTAAATGGAAAAAAGAAGAAAAAAACAAAAAGAAAACCAACAAGTATCTTCCTCTGAAACTGCCTTGGGCTAAGAGACAATGATTTGCCTGTAATAAAATTCACTAATTTCCTGCCAAATAAATAATTAACAAAAACAACCTGGAAAACTTTGCCAGCCTTACAAATTTAATGGTCCCATACAGAATTGCATTTCACTATAAGATTTAAGAATATTCTCCATCACAATGATCAAAGTAGCCTCAGTCAAGAGAAGATCAGAAAATTCAGTGCCTGAAGGAGGCGCTCTGCATTCGGGAATTGGCTTAGAGGGAGCAAACGTGTGAGCAGCTTGGCTCTCATGTCCAGTCTAGCAGACAGCTGGAGATGAATGTGGCAATACATCGGGATGCTTCTTGCCAGTTAATGGCTGGAGATACTTGTAAATGACAAAAGGGACATAAAAAAGAGCGAGTGGATCTGAGCTTCATGAATGCAAACAAAGGCCTTGGCAGCATCTCACTTGCCTCAATCGCTTGATGTGTTTACCTGCCATATCTTGGCAAACGTAACTCACTTGCTACTATTGAAGCAGCTATTCCTCCATTTGGACTGTCGCACTACATTGGGACCTCATGTTAAGCTCCCTGGATGGAATACCTTGATGTATGAATTGGATAACCAAATCCCAGACACAGCAGCGTACTGTGCACTTCCACTTGTACTTGCTCAAGTAGTATTGTGTTAAAAGATTAAGTTCAAGATCATTGTTTAAGTGAAAACTATGCCACTATTTTTGGTAATTCCTTTGTGTTGATTCAAAATTTAATTTGTGATTCAGTGTGTATTCACGTCATGATTTGTGTATTCATTTTATAATTACGTTTTTGATGTTTTTAAGCGATTAATTAGTTCATTTTTTATATATATATATATATATATATATATATATATATATATATATATACATATATATATATATATATATATATATATATATATATATATATATATATATAAACTGCTCAAAAATTAAAGGAACACTTTGAAAACACATCAGATCTCAATGGGAAAAAGAAATCCTCCTGGATATCTATACTGATATAGACTGGGTAATGTGTTAGGAACGAAAGGATGCCACATCGTTTGATGGAAATGAAAATGATCAACCTACAGAGCCCTGAATTCAAAGACGCCCCAAAAATCAGAGTGAAAAAATTATGTGGCAGGCTAGTCCATTTTGCCAAAATTTAATTGCAGCAACTCAAAATTGTACGCAGCACTTTGTATGGCCCCTGTGTTCTTGTATACATGCCTGACAACATCGGTGCATGCTTGTAATGAGATGACAGATGGTGTTGTGGGGGATCTCCTCCCAGATCTGGACCAGGGCATCACTGAGCTCCTGGACAGTCTGAGGTGCAACCTGGTGGCATTGGATGGACCAAAACATAATGTCCCAGAGGTGTTCTATTGGATTTAGGTCAGGAAAGTGTGGTATCAATTCCTTCATCCTCCAGGAACTGCCTGCATACTCTCACCACATGAGGCCAGGAATTGTCGTGCACCAGGAGCCACTGTACCAGCATAGGGTCTGACAATGGGTCCAAGGATTTCATCCTGATACCTAATGGCAGCCAAGGTGCCTTTGTCAAGCCTGTAGCGGTCACGTGCTCAGGGTGAACCTGCTCTCATCTGTAAAAAGCACAGGGCACCAGTGGTGCATCTGCCAATTCTGGTATTCTATGGCGAATGCCAATCGAGCAGCATGTTGCTGGGCAGTGACCTCAGGGCCCATTAGAGGACATGGGGCCCTTGGGTCACCCTCATGAAGTCTTTCTGGTTATTTGGTCAGAGACATTCACACCAGTGGCCTGCTGGAGGTCATTTTGTAGGGCTCTGGCAGTGCTCATCCTGTTCCTCCTTGCCCAAAGGAGCAGATACTGGTCCTGCTGATGGGTTATGGACCTTCTATGGCCCTCTCCAGCTCTCCTGCCTGTCTCCTGGAATCTCCTCCATGCCCTTGAGACTGTGCAGGGAGACACAGCAAACCTTCTGGCAATGACACGTATTGATGTGCCATCCTGGAGAAGTTGGACTACCTGTGCAACCTCTGTAGGGTCCAGGTATCGCCTCATGCTACCAGTAGTGACACTGACTGTAGCCAAATGCAAAACTAGTGAAGAAACAGTCAGAAAAGATGAGGAGGGAAAAATGTCAGAGGCCTCCACCTGTTAAACCATTCCTGTTTTGGGGGTCATCTCATTGTTGCCCCTCTAGTGCATCTGTTGTTAATTTCATTAACACCACAGCAGCTGAAACTGATTAACAACCCCCTCTGCTACTTAACTGACCAGATTAATATCCCATAAGTTTCATTGACTTTATGCTATACTCTGATTAAAAAGTGTTCCTTTAATTCTTTTGAGCAGTATATATATATTTACTGCGGTGGGTTGGCCCCCTGCCTGGGATTGGTTCCTGCCTTGCACCCTGTGTTGGCTGGGATTGGCTGTGACGGGTTGGAAAATGGATGGATGGATATATATATATATATATACAGGTATATATACATATACAGTATATATAGTGTGTATACAGTATATACACACTAGGGGGCTCTGCCCTCTGCTCGCTTCGCTCGCCAACTCCCTACACGCTAGTCATTTCCCATATCTGCCGCTTGTGATGAATCGTGCTGTGCTTGATAAACACGAATATCAACTCTGTTTTTGACATCTTCGTCTTTCGAAACTATTGTTGCTGACAATTCATCACATGTTGGTTTATTATATATGTGAGCGTGATCTTTCGGATTCCTGTACAAATCCAAGAAAACTTCTTTGTCTGTGTTTTTCAAATAAATTTTGCATAAATTGTGATACTTTTGGATTATATCCATTATTGTCCGTAGAATTTCTAATATGTCCAATCATTTAACTCTTTTGATTCGTTGTTGCATCGCTTCTCCGTGATCATAAATATAAACCTAACCGAATTGTGGTAATTTGAAATTAAACTTGTAGTAGCTTTAATTGTTGCGGGTCCACAGATTCTCATAGCATATGGTCCTGAATCATGTAAATCTATATTTTGAGAATCGACTGATAAAAATCTGAACAGAGTATTGTAGTTTTGGATATTTTGTCTGTAGTGTTTGTGGATTTCACTTTCACCAAATAACAAATCTTTTTTTTTCGCGGATACGCCTCTTCATTGGGAAGAAAAACTACTATTCCCTGAAACGTGGCAACACAAATTAGACGATCTACAAGTCTCTGACCTAAAGTTTAATGCCGAAGAATATCTACATACTTCTGTAATATCACATATGTCCATATAATCAATCTCTTTTCACTGTTATTTCACAGAGTAATAATTTCCGTGTGTTAGCGCTAATGCGATATTTACTATCAGTTTTTTGAGACTTTCGAATTTTAGTACATTCATAATCTCTGACCCGCTCTACATGTGTATCGCGCCAACGAACCTTTTTACGACATTCTACTTTGTCTTCTACTCTTTGTCTTTTCTTCTTCTACTGTTTGTCTTTTATTTCCGTCCCCGCTTGGACCTGTTAGATTTTCAATTCTTCTCTTGGCACAAAGTCTCATCTCGTGTGACTTGAAAATATCTCTCTGCAAAAGTCTCGTCTTGTCCCAAGATTTTTTAAATATAATATATATATATATATATATATATATATATATATATTTAATTCAATTGCAGTCCACTGCACATTCTCTCCATTTCTGTGTAATCTGCACTCAAGACAGTCCCTGTGTGTGTGTGTGTGTGAGTGTGAGTGTGTGCATATGTGTGACAATGAAACTTGTCAAGGACTGGTGAAACGACCATACTGGTTTTCTGCCTTGTGTCTGATGCTGCTGAAATGGGCTTTGGTAACCTGCCACTTTTTGTGGATTAAGGTTTGAGGATGATATGTATGTTATTATCATTCCTGATGTTTTCCTTGAAAACTCAATTTCCCACCCACTTAGAAATTTTTTAAATATGTTTCTAATTTGAGCTGTTCTAAAAAAAAATGGAAACTAGCAAATACATCCACCAATGTACTGAACCCAGTAATTTAGAGTTAAAATTGTAAAGTGAAAATGTTAGCAGCGCCATCAACTCATTTATGCCAAATATACAATTGTACGGTTCCAATATACCAATAAATTAAGACAATCAACCAATGGTTATTTTATTCAGCAGCTTTGACAGCATGCAGCATCAGATACGCACTTTACAGAGCAAAGCAAATTACAGAGACTGCCATCTGAGGAGACTAAACACTTTAATGGAGTTTAGTCTTCCAGCTCTGAAAATAATCCTTATACACACTGGTGGGACTCACCGCCTTTAATCAGACTATTAGCCAGTGCTTACAAATAGCAAGCTTGACACCAGCACACACACACACACACGCACGCACACACACACACATATGCGCACATATATGTACATCCTGGACTCTGTCATATTAGGCATGGCTGTTCAGCCTTATATTTAATTGCAGCTTCTCACAATAAGTAAAAAAATGGAATAAGACTGCACATGAAAACAAATTCAGATAAATATATAGATGCATACACAGGCAAGAATTGAAATGGAAAAATGTGGGAACATTTCCCAACATTGTAAATACAGCGGTAATGCATTCCTTGGCCTGCATCGCCATTTATGCATTATAAATTATAGTGTTAGCTCTGGGGCTTGGTTTCATTTAACCAATGTATTAAACTGATAAGATCGTGACTGCCCTGTGAATTCTTGCCATTTCCTGCAAATGTATGGCTCCAGAGGGGAAATTATTTGTATGATGAAGAGTATTGTGAAGAAAGCAAAACAAACTTATACGAAAGAAAGAAAGAAAGAAAGAAAGAAAGAAAGAATCCATCTGTCTATTCTTGTATAGTTCCTTAAACATCTATCTATCTATCTATCTATCTATCTATCTATCTATCTATCTATCTATCTATCTATCTATCTATCTATCTATCTAAGAAAGAAAGAAAGAAAGAAACCAACTATTCATCTGTCTATTCTTATATAGTACCTTAAACACCTATCTATCTAGCTATCTACCTATCTATTGTGGTGGATGGCCGGCCGTTTATCCCGGCCAATGTCCCCAAGCCGCCAGGTGGAGCCCTCCTTGCAGCATGGAGGTCCCCAGAAGACCAGCAGGGCAACATGGACAATGCAGTTTTTATGCGCAGCCCTGCTGGATGCCATGGAGGCCACTAGGGGACGCTGCAGGGAGCGATATTTTCCCTATGCCCCGGAAGCACACGTGGACAAGAGGAATGAAGAACAGAACTTGTACCTGACCCGGAAGTGATTGAGAGTCACATGGACTGGGAATGGAGAACACTTCCGGGTCAGGAGATATAAAAGGACTCTGGGAGCTCCCAGACAGTGAGCTGAGCTGGGTGGAAGGGTGACAATGTGTCTGGGAGCTGGAGGATTGGTTATTATTGTGATTTGTGATTTGTTTATGAGTATTGTGGAGGAGAGGGTGCTTTGTGCACTGGTGTTTGGAGTCGTGGACAAGGGTTCAAGGGAGCGATAGCGCCCCTTATCTTCCACAGTGCACAAAGCACCCTCTCCTCAGGTGTGGTTACTCTCTCAGTTGGGCGTTAGCATATCATAATCTCTTGGACCAATAGCATGAGTTTTCGACTTATACAACGACATTATAAAATACCGGAAATTATACACTAAAATCAAGCCCCGACTTATCCTCGGGCGAACTTAAACACGAATATATACAATAACTCACCTTTGGATTAACATCAAGTCACAACTAACTGATATTAATCAATATAATATAAGCAAAGCATTAAGAAGAGATAATAAATCAGTACAAAAAGGATGAAACTCTAAAGCTGGATGCAAACTTTGAACATCACACTCCTTGATGTACGTATTAGTGCTGTCATGTCAGGGTAAACCACCAGTTTACATTCCAGTTCCACTCTCCTTACTAATTACGTGAGCCTAAATATACAATATACTGTAGCCTCAGTATTTCAGAGAGGAGACAGACACTGAAGACGAGTAAAACAGTAATTTTCTTTAACCCTCCTGCTCACATTTATGAAGCGTTTGCCTTGCCGTATTGCTGATAACAAGCAGGTGCGATGAGACAGTTGAATGTGTCTATGTGCACGGCGATCTGGAAGAAAGTCACTTCCCATGGCCGCCGAGTGCTATGACAGAAACAAACTGAGACACTTTCTTTTTTGGCACAGGCAAAGTTAATCCATTAATCTACCTCTAACAAATTGGGGTTTTTTCTCCTGTTTCTTTTTTCTGTCAATACAACATCTGCTAGATAGCCACCTCTGCAGCGCCTACTCAAGTACAAATAAGATTTACACAAAAACAGCAACAAAAAAAAATTAAGACAATGCTTTAATTATTTATAACAAAAAAAGGAAAAATCCACCTTTTCTGTTTTTCATCTAAAGTGGATCCAGCATGCTAAGCTTTTCTTTAAAGCAGAATTTTTAGACAAGAAATCAGAGCTCGGAGTACCTGGTTGGTGTAAAAGTATTTAACCCCATTTATCTGATTTTCTGTATTTTTGCTTCCATTTTACATTTTCTTTATGTGTAGAGAAGAATCTGAGAGAACAAACTTCATTATTTTCAGAGTTAAAGCAGTTTTTGACACCCCTGGTGAAGTCAGCATTCTGCCTAAGAACAATTATATGGCAGACTTGTGAAAAAATAACCAGGAGTCGTACAGTGGTGAAAACCGGCCAAAAATTAAAAACAGCAAGACCGGGAAACCTACTTGGCAAAGTCAAAATGATAAGCTAAATCAATGTCAAGAATCAAGAGCAGAGAAGATGGAGGGCCAAAAACTAAATAAGAAAGAACAAGAGATATTTAGCTATTGGAGTTACCCCAGAGAGCATCTTCTCATATTGCATTTCCCTTCCACTCCTGTGACAGTCCATACCGGAGGGCTACTGGAGGTATATTGCCACCTAATGCACTGGGGAAACAATATACTCAAACATCCATCCATCCATTTTCCAACCCGCTGGATCCGAACACAGGGTCACAGGGGTCTGCTGGAGCCAATCCCAGCCAACACAGGGCACAGGGCAGGAACCAATCCCAGGCAGGGTGCCAACCCACCGCAGGGCACACACTAGGGCCAATTTAGAATCGCCAATCCACCTAACCTGCATGTCTTTGGACTGTGGGAGGAAACCCACGCAGACACGGGGAGAACATGCAAACTCCACGCAGGGAGGATCCGGGAATCGAACCTGGCAGCAGCGCTACCACTGCGCCACCATGCCGCCCTATACTCAAACAGGCAGTCCTCAACTGCCCACCCATTAAACTGACATCATCTCTGGGAAAGGTTAATGCAGATACAATATACTCTCTGGATGGACCTTTACGTACTTGGAAGGCCCACTTAGAAGGACAGGGGAAGAATGTCTATCAGGGCTCTGAACTCCCCATATGTACTAAGTGGCAGAGTCCCTTAATTGGATCGCCCATTGGCCTACTCTAGTATACTCCCCTTGGGCAGTCTTGAGGGGAGGCATTTGTGCCAGGAAATGAGAGAAGGTATTGTTGCTAGTGTCTCCTCCATGAAATATTGTGGTACTTTAAGTTCTCCCAGATCCAGCATAAAGGAAGCCACCACTCCCCCGGAGTTGGGAGACAAAGCTTGCACTGAGAGTAGCGGAGGAAGAACAGAATAGAATAGAATATCTTTTATTGTCATTGCACTGAGAACAATACAACAAAATTTAAAACAGCTCTCCCAGAGAACCTCTCATCACTCACACACACATCCTCACACATACACAGATAAAAAAAACTAATATGCAGATTATAAAAAAAGAAAAGAAGGGGACAAATGACAAACAATTGTGTGCATTCTGGAAGAGAGATCATCCATAAAAGGTATTTCCTTTATATAAATAGTAAGTATTATTTGCCCCTGGAGCTGTCCTTAAATCTCATCATACTTGTCTCATGGCTCCTCCTTTCTATCCTCCCCAATTTGTATCTCTTATTGGGCCTTTCTTACCTATATCTTACCTCTCTCCAACAGAAAATCTTTTATTTTGGGGTTCCATAGCTTGGCCCTTGCAATCCACTGAAAAGATCTGGAAATGCTCTCTTTACAAATCAGCAGCAATGTATCTTCAAAATCAAGTGTGAAGAACTGGTTCTCGGCTGTCTCACATCAGAGCCTGGATGTCCCGATAGTGCCAACTAGACTGCAGTCTTGTAGCATTTAGGTTTGGGTTGGCAGAGTGGGTACCATTTGAGAGTTCTTTTTGGTTTTTTTTTTACCTCTTCTGTGTTCTTTCCAGCTTAATGTTTCTTGAATTTTCACATTTTTCATTTATCTTCCAAACCCACTTTATCCTGAGGGGCTTCACAGGGAAGCTGTAGCCTACCACAACAAGCACAGAGTGGAAGGCAGGCAGAGTCTGTGAACAAAGTGACACACAAACACAGACACTGGGGCCAATCCACCTAACCTGTAGGTCTTTGGACTGTAGGAGCAAACTGGAGAATCCAGAGGGAGCCCACACACACGGGGCAACCTGGGCTACTTGCTGCACTACAATTGTGCTTCTAGGCAGCTGAGTTTCACATTTTATTAATCTTAATCAAAACTTGTTTACAATGTATGATATTATTGGCCAAGAAATGTCTAAGTCTAATAAAAAAATGATCATAAAGAAAGAACCACCATCCCAGAATGTTAATACCTAACCTTCTTTCTCACTCCAGCCTGAGATTTTAAATCTTTTGTAAGAAGGATGCGTCTTACTTCAGTGAACTAAGATTGACAACACTTTGTACCCTTTTGAATAGGTGACTGAGACCCTCGGCATTCTAGTTCAAAAAGAAGACAGAGGTTTGGAGGCGAGTTTGTTCAACCCCCTAATCATGACGCTGGAGAGTTGGTGACGTGTTGAGTGTTGATTAGCACATGCCAGTAAGAATTCATTGTCATTGACAGTAAGATTTCATTGTACTCTGAACGTGTGACATTAATGGCCCTATAAACCTATAACTCGGGGCATCAAATGACAATTTAGGGTTTCTCGTTACAGTTTATTACACTGTCATTACATAGTAATTACTTGTACAGATACAGTGTAACTAGGAATAATTAGCACTTATTTATTGTGTAAGCTGAGTAATGGGATAAGAATAAGGAATGCGTACTAGCCAGTGTCGCTACCAGTGCAGGATTTACGTATAAGCTACACAAGCTATAGCTTAGGGCCCCTGCCTTCTTGGGGGCCCCCCAAAACAAATTGTCCGAGTGAGCAATTGTCATATATACTTAAATATACTACAACAATGACACAAGATAAATTATGTTCCCTCAGTCTCATGTGCATAGAAAGTGACAAACTACGCAGTTTTTCATTTGATGATGTCATCAGTGACTTTGCTCTGGCAAAGGCAAGAAAGAAAATATTTTAGTTTAATATAATTCCTTAATCCTTATACCATGTTTCAAGATATTAGATAATAAACCTTTGTAAATTGTGCCTTTTAAAAGAACTTTTGTTTCTTTTTAGCAGAGTTTGCATTTTTAAGTTTATTATGAATAAAAATTATTTTAAGTTAAGCATTTATTATTTCACTATCTATATACTTCTTAATTGTATTTCAGTTTAAACCTCTAGGTATCGGAAAATCATATTTGACACTTACATAGAATATCTGGACTTATAAAGGGCCCCATGTCTCAAATAGCTTAGGGCCTTATCGAGTCTAAATCCGGCCCTGGATCAGTACAGTAATCACATGATCACATAATAATGCTTCATTAAGCCAGTAATTATGGAGTCATCACAGTGTAAGGACATTGTGCAAAAAGGCACTGCAAGTGTCACATCACTGCTGTGTTCTTTAAATGTTTACATTGACAGGAGGTATGCAGACATGGTGTTTTTCTGTTCACCATTATGTTTTGAGTTTTATTTCATTTTACTTTGGGCTTTACTATATTTATCAATTTGTGCAGTGCTCTGGGCTTGTAAATTGAAGTGCACTATAAAAAAAAAAATAAATTGAATTGTCTTACTGTGTGACCCTGAGAGAATCACTTAACCTACGAGTGCTTGAACTGTAGAAATATGGAAACTACTCTCCATGCACTTAAGATGTGTAAATTGTTTTGGATAAAAGCATCGGCTCAATAAATGTCAAATATCGTACTTGATTTGGGGACATTTCAATCCAGTGACCCAGGAACACAATCACAGCGGGTTGAGGTAACCTGGCCTGAAGGATGGTGTGCGGAGAATGCTAACTTTATAAACGGAGCCACATCGAAGGCAGACGTTGTCGGGCATGTTCTGAGTGTGTGAGTGTGTTGCTGGCAGCAATATTACGTTTTTAAATATATGTGCAATGGCAGGTATTCCAGTAGCTATTCAGTAATGGATACAGAAAAACTTATGGTTAAATTCTCAAAAAATATCTTTAAATAACAAAAAAATTGTTAGTAAATTACAAAAAATAACTATAACAAAAATGTATTTTTTGCTTTATTTTCATTTTACTACATGTATTTTTTAAAATCTCTAAAGAAGTAAGAACATTAAAGAGTATCAGTCTAAACTGCTCCAATGAAAATTGTCAGCGTTTCAAGCAAACTGAAAATTATGAGCACATGTGCAACTTGGTGCCACGGCGCACCTGCCAAGTTGTTTTGCCTGCCGAAGGTAAAGTGATCCCTGATGGAGGATCGCAGGAATTGTGGGGTAGAGGGGTCCTTTCATCGGATTGGCTGCCCTGTGCTATCCCAGCTGTGGAATGGCCACTACGGGGAGGCAGCTTGATGGCTGAGGTCTCCAGGACTCTAAACAAATCCAAATCATATTATGTGATATCATCTACTGTTAAATTCTGCTCCGTACTTGTAACATTTTTATTTTTATACTGTATTGAGGATTTCTTCTGTTCTGTGTATTGTATTGACCCCCTTCTTTTTGACACCTACTGCACACCCAACCTACCTGGAAACTGCCTTTCCCAGGGTTTCTTCCATTTTTTCCCTACAAGTGTTTTTTTGGGAGTTTATTCTTGTCTTCTGGGGGGTGTCAAAAGACAGGGCCTGTTAAATCCTATTGCAGCACTTCTTGTGTGATTTTGAGCTATTCAAAAATAAATTGTATTGTACTGTATTGTATTGGATGTGGTAAACGACAAGGACTCCATTTACGGTCCTACTACAGTATGCTAGAACTATTTTGGTTGCCACATAGCATTCAAAACTTCAAAAACATCAGAAGATTATGAGATAATAATCTTAATAATTCTGTGATTTAGGAATAAGTAGAAAAGTCACTTTAATTCCTGGTCCTAGGATACATGCCATATGACTCATTGTGCAAGTTTGAAAGGTTGTAATTTGTAAATAAACATCTTAGTATTTGGCCCCGATAAAGGTCAAACTTTAAATATCTTGGAAACAGATTTAATGTCGACAGTTCCATCTGGTTGTTCCCTAAAAGACAATTATGGATATTGTCAGTTGCAAGTGACCACCTTCTATCTGTTGGGAAGGTAAGCAATACCACTTTGGGACGAGAGAGGGTGCTCTCACTAAACATTTCTACTCTCAGTGGCACAGTTCTGAGAGGATGTCTGAGAATGGTGCCTAGACCCGCCCACAATGCTGAGAAAAGACTCCACCCCTTCTGCCCAGCATGCCGTAAAAACAGGCAGTTCCCAGAAGGAGGGGATCATTTTGGACTTGACCTCAATGGTGAGAGAGCTCAGTGTGAAGTGCCATATCTTTTAGGCTGTGAAAAGCCTTTATAATTGGAGTGCTGAGGGCACTAGTTTTTTTTATCTATTTTTGTAAACAGGGCTGAGCAGTTGGCACCCCAACCTTTCTTTGGCATCCTCAGACAGAGTGTACCCTAGTAAGCATAGGGCCTGGGCAAAGTGCCTGTTCATCACAGTATATATGCATAATCACCTGAAGTGGACTAAACAGGTTTAATAATGGCATGAAACACAGTGTACATAATATGTATTTCTGTTATACGGTATATTTTTAGAGATTGTCACACGCGCAGGCCTCAGAAGCATGCCAGTGGTTCTGATCAGGTAAAAATGATAGGTAAGGCCATGAATGTAACGTCACCAGTAACAGCAAGCAGAGGACACGTGATGTGACTTTGGCCCTACCTCCAGAAGCCCCGCCCCTTCTGGTTCATTCCCGTTATAAGATCAGTAACAGCCAGAAGCTGACATTTATTCCGGACTGCACTCCCAATGAGACCTTCCTTCAGAGAAAACTAATTGCTTTACAGAAAGCTCAAGCCCATATTAAGTTATCTGCTTTGGACCAACTGTCCTATTTTCAGTTATTTCTTTTGTTGTCCATTTGTTTTAGGTCAAACAAAGCTCATTTTGAGGTGAGGGATTTACTGTACCAGGCTGGTAACCCCAATCCTTCATTATATGTGCCTATTTTATTTCTACAAAATAACACTGTGTGCGGTAATCACTCTAAGGGCTCATTTATTCTTCACACTCAGAACGCGTATGCGCCTGCATCATGGCTGCCACACGTTCCCAGCGTTCATTTGACGCGTCCTCTGAGCAGGTCCTCAGAAATTAATGCGACGCATGTGCGAGTTGTAGTACCAGCAAAATTCGGGGGGCGCAGTGTGCTAAAAGTTGGAATGTGACGTCAGTGTCTCTGGTTACTATTTGTGTGTGACAGAAAGCCGCTTTGCAGATCCTACGAGATCGGTGTGTGCGCTTCGATGTTTAATGAATGGTTTGAAGTGGTGAAGCAAAATGCCGACATACAGATGTATTCGTGGTGCTTTTATATTCAAGCGTCGCATATTCCCGATTGTAATGTCACGATACATTTTAAAAGTCTCACATACTGTCTTCTGTGCCGTCTTTTTTTCTAGGGCTTCCTCCGGTACTGACAACAGCAGCAAACAGCAATAGATCGCCACACTGAGCACATTAAATGTATGATATTCCAACTCTCTGCACATTTAGAATCCTTAGATTTATACTTGATAGCACTTTTATGATGAAATGCATTGAAGTATGTATGTTACATTTTACAGATAAATGGTGATATTTCCTGTCTGGAGTTTACAAGTTTTCCTGCTGGGTTTCCACAATGTGCTCCGGTTTCCTTCCAAAGATATTCAGATTTATTTGGTGCCACTAAAATGACACCAGTGTGAATGTGTGTGCTTGTATTCACCTTGCGATGAGCTGATGCCCCATCCAGGGATTGTTTCTGCCTCGTGCCCTATGCTAGCTGGAATGGGCATATCCCTGGATTGATGGATTTAATCATTAAACATCCTTTTCAGAGATATTGCGGTAGGTTGTCATCAGAATTTAATGGGTATTCCAGGCAATTCACAACACAGCGAAGTCGAACCTGTTCTTACCGTGATAATATCTCACACTGCCACCTGGTGGATTCCTCCAGATTTACATGAAGTATGCACGCAAGTATAAACAGTACAACGCTTGCGTAGGAGGAGCGTCCGCTGCAGCATGCGTCGTGTGATGTATAAACCCGGCTAAATGGAGGCCAGTCAATTTAATGTAATGGGGACAGTTTCTGCTATTACACATATCGGTTTCTCCTCCATGGCTTATTTCCCCTGCTAAGCTCCACTCATTCATTGGCCCACCTTTTCCACTCTCTGAAGTATTTAACACCAATGTCACTCATTCTGGTGTCTTGTGACCTGACGGCTGCTCAGCTGCTCTTGATACTGCTTGTTGCCTCCTGTTTTGCTCTCAGCTCTAGAACTTCATATTCTGCTCCAGAGTGTTCCCAATGAAGAAATGTCACCATGTTCAGGGTGGAATAATGCTTTTGACCTAATGTTCTTCAGATAGGCAATACCTTTCCCCAATCTTGAACTAAATAAGCAGATTTGAAACCAGATGGATGAATATGAGGTTGGGTGTTATATAACTGAGTATTAAATCTCCTCTGGTGCTTTTGTATCAATAAGCCTACAGATGTAGAGAGATTACTGATTATTATTACTATAATATTACTATTATTGATTCACTAACACAATGTCTGACTTGTGTCTCAGAATGGATGAATAGTAACTTTCTCAAGTTAAATAAAGAGAAAACTGAAATCTTAGTGATTAGCAAGAATGGATACAATGAGGCTATTAGAAATAAGCTGAATACATTAGGATTAAAAGTCAAGACGGAGGTAAAAAGCTTAGGGGTAACTGTTGACTGTAATCTGAATTTTAAATCACATATTAATCAGGTCACTAGGACAGCATTTTTTCACTTAAGAAACATAAGTAAAGTTAGACCTCTTATATCACTGAAAGATGCTGAGAAATTAGTTCACGCGTTTGTTTTCAGTCGACTAGATTACTGTAACGCACTCCTCTCAGGACTACCCAAAAAAGACATAAATCACTTGCAACGAGTGCAGAATGCAGCTGCTAGAATCCTAACTAGGAAAAGAAAATCCGAACACATTTCTCTAGTTTTGATGTCACTACACTGGTTGCCTGTGTCATTCAGGATTGACTTTAAAATTCTGCTTATGGGTTATAAAGCCTTAAATAATCTCGCTCCATTTTATATATCGGAATGTCTGACACCTTATATTCCAAATCGTAACCTTAGATCTTCAAATGAGTGTCTCCTTAGAATTCCAAGAACAAAGCTTAAAAGAAGTGGTGAGGCGGCCTTCTGCTGCTATGCACCTAAAATCTGGAATAGCCTACCAATAGGAATTCGCCAGGCTGATACAGTGGAGCACTTTAAAACACTGCTGAAAACACATTACTTTAACATGGCCTTTTTATAACTTCACTTTAACTTAATACTGATACTCTGTATGTTCAATTCTTCATAACTATTACTGGTGGCTCTAAAATCTGTACTGACCCCTACTCTCTCTTCTGTTTCTTTTTCCGGTTTCTTTGTGGTGGTGGCCTGCGCCACCTCCACCTACTCAAAGCTTCATGATGCTCCAACAATGATGGATGGATTAAAAGGCAGAAGTCTACGTGACCATCATTTTCAAGTCCTTCCATGAGAACCCTAAATCAAAAGAGGACTCTTTCATTTATGTTAGGTAGAATGCCCAGAGGAGACTGGGCAGTCTCATGGTCTGGAATCCCTACAGATTTTATTTTTTCAACAGCCGTCTGGAGTTTTTTTGTTTTTTCTGTCCCCCCTGGCTATTGAATCTTACTCTTATTCAATGTTAATTAATGTTGATTTATTTTGTTTTCTTATTGTGTCTTTTTTCTATTCTTTATTATGTAAAGCACTTTGAGCTACTGTTTGTATGAAAATGTGCATATAAATAAATGTTGTTGTTGTTGTATTAGGTGGGAATACTCCAATAAACCAAACAATTCAACTGTTGGCCAATTACATTGCATGTTTACAGATCTAAATTATGTTACAGACAAATGTGTGTTATAAAAATGAGTCTGATTCTGCTAATCTTCCCTTTCAACTTTCAAAATATGGTTAACCTAGCCAGCTATCGTTACCATTCTACAAATGATAAATGACAGTCAAATTCAGCTTTCCTAAACTGCCCATCATTTTGGAACTGATCCCAAGGCCAAAAAAATGGAGAGGGTTGGCATCAGGATAGGCGTCTGGCTGTTAAAATCAAGTCAAAATTTCAATTGGAGAAGTGTAGTAAAAAAAAAATAAAGACCCCATATAAAAATGGGAATAGCTATGGAGGAACAAGAAGAAATCAGCTTACCAAAGTTTCAAAGTAAATTAAAGCTATAAAGGTTTTGAAGGCACTGAGCTAACCAGTAACATATGATCAGATGTGCCTGAAGCATTTTTATCTATTAATTAGTCAGTCATTTAAATATCTTTCCTTATTAATCACCTTTCTGAGTCAGAAAGAAGCTGGCTGGCTTTCTTCTGATTTTCATCCAACCTGTCCATGTGTTCACCTCTTGGTTTGAGCAGATGTTTTACTCTCAGGATCATACTGTACTTTTAGATTTTCTTAGTTTTTCAGTTCAGAGGTTTGTTGGCATAAGATATGATAAAGCAAACGAGATGTTTCCTTAAAGAGTAACCTACTGTACGTTACTATGTATAATATGCTGTCAGCCATACGTGAGTAGGGAGCATCTTCAGAGTTTCTGCAATCAGTGCTATGTGTTAGCGCTGTCTCTTTCACCTTTCCTTTCTTTGCCGTTATATCTGAGGATTGATGACTGCAGAAGTTCTGACATCTCATTGGCTTCTCAACCAGAAGTCTCGCCTCTTCCACTCAAGACCTTTTAAGAACCTGCCTCACTGGATGGACCCAGTCTGACTAAGTCATTTCTGATGAAAATGTGACCCTTTCATCTACGTGTTGACATATTTTTTTTTTTATTTTGCCTGCCATTAAATGGGGTTCACCATCTGGTGCCCCAGCTCTTTATGCTGGTTCATCTTCTCATTTTCAATGTATTTATTGTACATAGACATTGTTCATGTATGCACACAACTGGACAAAACTACATATTGTATATACAAATTATTCATACTTATTTGTACTGTATATATACATATCTGCATACATGTTGTGCCTACATATATTTTTACATACCTACATATTGTGTGTACATGTGAGTTGCATTTAGTGGGAAACAAGCATCATTATATAGAACCTTGTCACGGGGAATGCCAGGAATACTTACAACCATACTTCAGCAGTTGGAGAAGTGACACAATAAGGGACATGCTAAGTGAGTGAGTCCACTCCAGGGACTGAACCAGGGCTGGACTGAGACCTTTAGAGACCCTAAACACTTAAAGGATTTTAATGCTCCAATCTCTGTTGTTACTATTTTATTATTAGTAGTATTTTTTTTATTTAATGTGGGTGTCCCTTTATGTGGAACTTAGTTCAGCTGCACCATTTGCAGTTTTGCATCATATGGTCCATTGCACATCTGGCAATGGAAAATTTCTGTGGTGACCCAACCCCACTTCCCTTGCTTATGTGCTTATTTTGCTTAATGGCTATTCCAGCCTTGGGCTGACCTGTCATCCTTCTTGTTTTGAGTTCAGAGCCCTGGCCACTAAGGCTATTTGGTTGTACTGCTGAGGTACCCAGAGTTTGAGATGAACCCCAGTTTTAATTCAGAGCACCCAACATGTCTTTCAACTGTCAGAGTGCTCCAAAAGAAAATACTGAAAGGT